>NC_081554.1:178210003-178302503 GCF_963082655.1 Stomoxys calcitrans
TTCAACAGACAGACGGACAGACGGACGGACATGTCTAGATCGTCTTAGATTTTTACGCTGATCGAGAATATATATACTTTATAGGGTCGGAAATGGATATTTCGATGTGTTGCAAACGGAATGACAAAATGAATATACCCCCATCCTTCGGTGGTGGGTATAAAAAGGATATAAGATTTTCTCTGCTATTAGAGCGATATCAAGATATGGTCCGGTTTGGCCGAATCAGACCATAATAAACACGTATATTGATGGTCATGAGAGGATCCGTCGTACAAAATTTCAGGCAAATCGGATAATAATTGCGACCTCTAGAGGCTCAAGAAGTCATGATCCCAGATCGGTTTATATGGCAGCTATGTAAGGTTATGAACCGATTTGAACCTTATTTGTAAAAAAATACGTCATGCTAAATTTCAACCCAATCGGATAGGAATTGCGCCCTCTCAGAAGCTCAAGAAGTCAAGTCCCCAGATCGGTTCTACGCCCTCTAGTGGCTAAAGAAGTCAAGACCCAAGATCGGTTTATATGACAGCTATATCAGGTCATTGACCGATTTGAGCCTAACTTAGCACAGTTGTTGAAAATCATAGCGAAACACGTCATGCCAATCGGATAAGAATAGCGCCCTCTAGAGGCTCAAGAAATCAAGTCCCAAGATCGGTTTATATGGCAACTATATCAGGTTATGAACCGATTTGAACCGTACTTGGCCCAGTTGTTGGATATCATAACAAAATACCTCGTGCAAAATTTCATTCCAATCGGATAAGAATAGCGCCCTCTAGAGGCTCAAGAAGTCAAGTCCCCAGAACGGTTTTGCGCCCTCTAGTGGCTAAAGAAGTCAAGACCCATGATCGGTTTATATGACAGCTATATCAGGTTATTGACCGATTTGAGCCTAACTTAGCACAGTTGTTGAAAGTCATAGCGAAACAAGTCATGCTAATTTTCATTCCAATCAGATAAGAATAGCGCCCTCTAGAGGCTAAAGAAGTCTAGACCCAAGATCGGTTTAAATGACAGCTATATCAGGTTATTGACCGATTTGAACCTAACTTAGCACAGTTGTTGAAAGTCATAGTCAAAGACGTCATGCAAAATTTCATTCCAATCGGATAAAAATAGCGCCCTCTAGAGGCTCAAGAAGTCATGACCCAAGATCGGTTTATATGGCAGCTATATCAGGTTATGGACCGATTTGAGCCTAACTTAGCACAGTTGTTGAAAGTCATAGCGAAACACGTCGTGCAAAATTTCATTCAAATCGGATAAGAATAGCGCCCTCTGGAGGCTCAAGAAGTCAAGTCCCCAGATCGATTTATATGACAGCTATATCAGGTTATTGACCGATTTGAGCCTAACTTGGTACAGTTGTTGAAAGTCATAGCGAAACACGTCATGCAAAATTTCATTCCAATCGGATAAGAATTGCGCCCTCTAGAGGCCAACGAAGTCAAGTCCCCAGATCGGTTTATATGGAAGCTATATCAGGTTATGAACCGATTCAAACCATACTAGGCACTGTTGTTGAAAGTCATAACAAAACACGTCGTGCAAAATTTCATTCCAATCGGATAAGAATTGCGCCCTCTGGAGGCCCAAGAAGTCAAGACCCAAGATCGGTTTATATGGCAGCTATATCAAAACATGAACCGATATAGCCCATTTACAATCCCAAGCGACCTACACTAATAAGAAGTATTTGTGCAAAATTAACAATAGAAGTTTGCTGTTACAGCAAACTTTGTTTTGGAAAAGAAAGAAAAAACTGTTTAGAAATTTCTTTTACAGCAAATTTTGTCTAATAACAAAAATTTTGTTAAAAATAAGGCTAAAAGGATATCTTAAGCCTGATAATGATATCCTGCCGAATCAGTACCCACCTTGAAACCCCTTTTGCCCATAAAACCAGAAAAACTAATTTAATTGAACACTTAAACTTTGCTACTCTAGCAAACTTTGCCTTAGAAAATTCCCTGTCGAATGGTAACAATTTGTTTATGTTCTTCTTTAATTTCCTTTTTTCGGCCCACCCTAATATCTCAGTATTTTGTTTTGCCTTCAAGAAAAATGTGTAATAAACCCCCGAAGAAAATTTTTTCAGGTTGTTGTACAATTGTCGAGCACAAAAAAAGACACCGAGAGTAAAAAAAAAACAAACAAGAAAAAAAAAAAGAAAATAGAAAACAAAAATAAAATAAAATTGTGATGTGCAAAAGGAAAACTCAATGGCAAACATATATGCATGTGGGTGGTTGGATGGTAGAAACGTTGGCCAGCCATACGGTCGGTCAGCTATACAGTCCGCAGTAAAAGTTTGCTACCAAATGCAAAACAATTTGTTTAACAACAATGATATCCACAACAACAAAAACGAAACCAAAGAAACAATTAAAAGGGAAAATATCTGGGGAACAAACACGAGTGAAATATAAAAGTAGCAGTGGAAGATTGTGAGCATGTGAGGGGGCGTTAAGGGGCCAAGACGTCTAATCCCAGGCAGTGATGATAAATAGGATAATTATAATGGCACCAAATGGACTATGACGAAGTAAACAAAAAAACAGAATATTTCAGAAATTTTTAAGGAAAACATTTGATTAAAATAATTTTAAATGAACTCGAGAATTTGGATTTTGTAGAAAATAATTTTTTTTTGAATTTTTTCTTAGAAAATTTAATAAACATGGCATGTCCGTCCGTCTGTCTGTTGAAACCACGCTACAGTCTTCAAAAATAACGATATTGAGCTGAAACTTTGCATAGATTCTTTTTTTGTTCATAAGCAGATTAACTTCGAAGATGGGCTATATCGGACTATATCTTGATATAGCTCCCATATAGACTGATCCGCCGATTGAGGGTCTTAGGCCAATTAAAGCCACATTTATTATCCGATTTTGCTGAAATTTCGGACAGTGAGTTTTGTTAGGCCCTGCGACATCCATCGTCAACTTGGCTCAGATCGGTCCAGATTTGGATATAGCTGCCATATAGACCGATCCTCCGATTTAGGGTCTTAGGGCCATAAAAGCCACATTTAGTGTCCCATTTTGCCGAAATTTGTAGCAGTGAGTTTTGTTAGGCCCTGCGACATCTATCGTCAATTTGGCTCCGATCGGTGCAGATTTGGATATAGCTGCCATATAGACCGATCCTCCGATTTAGGGTCTTAGGCCCATAAAAGCCACATTTATTATCCGATTTTGCTTAAATTTGGGACAGTGAGTTTTATTTGGCCCTACGACATCCTTCGTCAATTTGGCTCAGATCGGTCCAGATTTGGTTATAGCTGCCATATAGACCGATCCTACGATTTAGGGTCTTAGGCCCATAAAAGCCAAATTTACTATCCGATTTTGCTGAAATTTGGGACAGTGAGTTGTGTTAACCCTTCGACATCCTTCGTCAATTTGGCTCCGATCGGTGCAGATTTGGATATAGCTGCCATATAGACCGATCCTCCGATTTAGGGTCTTAGGGCCATAAAAGCCATATTTATTATCCGATTTTGCTGAAATTTGGGACAGTGAGTCTTGTATAGCCCTGCGACATCCATCGTCAATTTGGCTCAGATCGGTCAAGATTTAGATATAGCTGCCATATAGACCGAACATCCGATTTAGGGTCTTAGGCCCAGAAAAGCCACATTTATTATCCGATTTTGCTGAAATTTGGAACAGTGAGTTGTGTTAATCCTTCGTCATCCTTCGTCAATTAGGCTCCGATCGGTGCAGATTTGGATATAGCTGCCATATAGACCGATCCTACGATTTAGGGTCTTAGGCCCATAAAAGTCACATTTATTATCCGATTTTGCTGAAATTTTGGGATAGTGAGTTGTGTTAACCCTTCGACATCCTTCGTCAATTTGGCCCCGATCGGTGCAGATTTGGATATAGCTACCATATAGACCGATCCTCCGATTTAGGGTCTAAGGCCCATAAAAGCCAAATTTATTATCCGATTTTGCTGAAATTTGGGACAGTGAGTTGTGTTAACCCTTCGACATCCTTCGTCAATTTGGCTCCGATCGGTGCAGATTTGATATAACTGCCATATAGACCGATCCTCCGATTTAGGGTCTTAGGCCCATAAAAGCCACATTTATTATCCGATTTTGCTTAAATTTGGGACAGTGAGTTTTATTTGGCCCTACGACATCCTTCGTCAATTTCGCTCAGATCGTTGCAGATTTGGATATAGCTGCCATATAGACCGATCCTCCGATTTAGGGTCTTAGGCCCATAAAAGCCACATTTATTATCCGATTTTGCTGAAATTTGGGACAGTGAGTTGTGTTACGCCCTTCGACATCCTTCTTCAATATCACCCATATCGGTCCAAATTTGGATATGGCTGCCATATAGACCGATCTCTCGATTTAATGTTTTGGACCCGTAAAAGGCGCATTTATTGTCCGATGTTGCCGAAATTTGGGACAGAGAGTTAGGTTAAGCCCCTCCACATATTTCTTTAATTTGGTCTAGATCGATCAAGATTTGCATATAGCTGCCATATAGACCGATATCTCGATTTAAAGTCTTGGCCCCAAAAAAGGCGCATTTATAATCCGATTTAACTGAAATTTGACATATTGACTTATGTTAGGCTTTTCGACATCCATCTTGTATATGGTTCAGATCGGTTTATTTTTAGATATAGCTACTAAAAAGACCAATATTTTGTTATACACATAATTGCACAATGACTTGTACTACTAATAAGTTTGGTGCAAATCGAATCATATTTTGACATAATTGCTATGGGACATAAGGTATGCAATTTTCACCGGAATTTGATGAAAGGCGGTTTACATATTTACCCGAGGTGGTCGGTATCCGAAGTTTGGCCGAACCGGGTCCGCCTCGCTGGGCCTTCTTTAACTCTCTTACATCTTTTTAGAGAGGGGATACTTCGCCTTGAATGTAGATATCCAATTCGTGCCACTGTAGCCTATGTCCGCCTATGACGTTGGACGCCAGCGTTCGAATCCTGGCGAGAACATCGGAAATATTTAAGCAGTGGTTATCCCCTCTTAATGCTGGTGACATTTGCGAGGTAACATGCCATATATGATCATGTAAAAAAATCTTCGCAAAGAGGTGTCGTAATGCGGCACGCCGTTCGGACTCGACTATAAAAAAGGTCCAAATTCATACGCTTCTCCAAAAACCACATTTGAGCTACAAATTGCTATAGGCGGTATATATGTGTGGTTTAGGGGGAGTTTATGAGGTTAGGCGTTCCTGAAACATTTGGCTATAAAACAGATATCAGATTTGAGCCCCTTTTTGTCATTATCACGGTTTGAAGGGAGTTTAGGGGGCGGACCCAGAAATAATATCAGCATCGTTCTAGAACACGGTTGTGTTTGAGCCCCATAATGTCAAGCATTTCAGGACCAGAAACGTGGTCCTGAAAGTGGATATGAATTTCGTGCTCTACTCCCAAATGCCTTTCATTTGAGTCCCATATTGTCATGAACGGTAAGTACGTATGTCTTATTTAGCGGTTTTTTCGGTGAGGTGAGGTAGTCCCCCAAACACTTAGCCCTACTCTAATATACCAAACCGTTTATTAAAGCCCCATATTGCCATTGGTTTTAGGATGAGGCGTTCCCCCCCCCCCCAACACTTGGCCCCAAAGTAAGTTATCAAATTCTTTTTCATATCTCAAATACCTTTCATTTGAGCCACATATTGGCATGGTCGGTAAATATGGACTCTTGGTGTTTGAGAAGGGAAGGCGAATACGTTTATTTAAGCCCCATATTGCAATGGCCAGTAAATAATTTCTGTTTGTTTTGGGGAAGGGGTAGACCCCTAGAAAATTGATCCCGAAAGTGGGTATAAATTTCATGCTCTACTCCTCATTACCTTTCATTTTAGCCCCACCCTGACCTGGTCGGTGAATATGTTTTACTTGTGTTTTGGGTTTTGGGATGGTCCCCCAAACACTTAGCCCCGAAAATAAATCTGCATCGTGCTCTACTCTCAAATATCTTTATTTGAACCCCATATTGCCATTGGCCTCAAAATTGGATATTAAATTCGTTTTATAATCTCAAATACCTTTCATTTAAACCCCTTATTGCAAAGGTCAGCAAATATGTCGGGTTTGGACGATAACGTCCTATGTAGGGGGTTGTTATGAGGTTGGGACGTCCCCTAGACAGTTGGTCCCGAATGTTGATATACGATTCGTGGTGTAACCCGAAATATCTTTCATTTGAGCCACATATTTCCACAGTCGACAAACATGTTCGGCTTGTGGGTGTTTTGGGGGATGGGGCGGCACCCAGTGACTTGGCTCTGAAATTTTCTATCAGATTCGTGTTCTACTCTAAAATATCTCTTAATTGAGCCCCATATTGCAATGGTCAGCAAATACGTCCTATTTGGGAGGTGTTACGGGGGTGGAGTGGCCACATAGACACTTCCGAATATTGTTATCAGATTCGTGCTTTAAATCAAATCAAATTGGCATATTAAACGATTTTCTGTGGTATAGAACTAATTTGCCACTCTATGTATTTGGTAAGGTGGCTATAGTTCTTACTATAAAATCTTGTAAAACTTTTGAACAAAAAAGTGTTGCCCAGCAGACTTGGACTTGTCTAGGAAAAAAGGGGTGTTATAGATGAGCTAAAAATGGTGGCAACTTTAACGTTGAGGTTTGCAACTCTTTCTACTACGCTGAACGTCATAAGTTTGGGGGTATGGCGGCCAACATTAATTGATTTGCCCAAACTAATTAAATAATACAGTGTCCTGTTAGGTCATTATGATTGATCGACTGTTTTGGGACGAGGTGGTCCACTAGGTATATGAGCATACCTTGCATTTGAACCCCATTTTGTCATGACTGCTGTATACAGCCGTTTGGGGCGGGATGTCTCTACGAAGATTGTGCGCCACACTCCTTCTGCCACTTGAACACAAATTAGAATGTCGAACTCCACTCAAAAATATCTATCACTTGGTCCCTTATTGTCTTAATAGGTCAATTAACCTATTTGAGGCGTTTTTAGAAGTTAAAGCGCCACATATATACTTGGACACAAATTTCAATGTCATACTCGTAATCTACTCCCAAATACCTTTCATTTGAATCCCACATAGCCATGATTGTCTTATATGCCCATTTGGGAGCTTTTAGGGGTTGGGACGACCACCAATTGCTTAGACCTCATTTTTTATGTCATATTCGTAATCTACTCTCGAATATACATTTCATTTGAATCCTGTATTGATATGTACGTCATATATGTTTGTTTGAGAGAGTTTTCGGGTTGGGATAGCCCTCCATTTACTTAAACCATTTCTTAATAACATATTTGTATTCTACTCTCCGATACCTTTCATTTGATAGACATATTGGGTGGTGTTTTTTGTGCCGGGGGGTCCGCTCCCTTCCGATATCAATAAATTATATAGTCTATTGCTTCTTCCACACCATATTCGTAATCTACTCCCGAATACCTTTCGTTTGAATCCCATATTGTCCCGATCCGTCCACTTTTATTTTTGTAGTGCTTTTGGAGTAGGGGGAAGGGCCCGCCCCCTTGCGATAACAAAAAATTTTAAAAAATTTTTATAAAAACAATAATTTGAGATTTTATTTTTAATAAAAAATTTCAGTTTTGATTATATAAAATATTTTGTTTTAAAGCTTTCAAATTTCATTCCACTCGCAAACGTTTTCGTAATGTTTTTTTTTTGATAAAAATTTATTCTCAAAAATTTTAGTTTAGATTTTATTTCCAAGAAAGTTTTCTCAAAAGTTTGTTTCCAAAGACCAATTTGTTTTTCTTAATTTTGCTGATAAAAATTTCCTCAAAATTTTATATTAAAGAAAAATTTTTTTTTTGGAGTAGGGGGAAGGGCCCGCTCCCTTGCGATAACAAAAAATTTTTATAAAAACAATAATTTGAGATTTTATTTTTAATAAAAAATTTCAGTTTTGATTATATAAAATATTTCGTTTTAAAGCTTTTAAATTTCATTCCACTCGCAAACGTTTTCGTAATGTTTTTTTATTTTTTTTTTTTTTTTTTGATAAAAATTTATTCTCAAAAATTTTAGTTTAGATTTTATTTCCAAGAAAGTTTTCTCAAAAGTTTGTTTCCAAAGACCAATTTGTTTTTCCTAATTTTGCTGATAAAAATTTCCTCAAAATTTTATATTAAAGAAAAATTTTCTCCAAATTATATCCTCACAAAAAAATTCCAAAATTTTAGTTTTCATGGAAAAATTCGACTATATTTTATGTCGTTTAAAATCTCTATTCTCAATGAAAATTTCTTTAAAAGTCTTTTTGGAAATTTATCAGCTTTATCATCTCTAATACTAACAATTTTCTTGTACCAAATATCGTACACACCAACAATTTGCAAAAATCATCTTGGAATGGGTGCTGGGAGTGGTGGGACTATGGTTTCTGCATGCCTTTCATCAACACCTACCCAAGTTTCCAGCAAGATTTCCATCAACTCCCTGCCAGAGTCAGTGTGGCCTTTGGTGTACGAACTGCTGGTAGTAGTAGTAGAAAAGTACAAAAGCCACATAGAATGATAGAAACATGCCACAGAAGAGCAAAGAATTTTTGACAAATTGCATTTTGTGTTCTCTCCAAACATTTGTGTCGAATGATTTCTATGATCGATTAGGGGTTTGTTGACTTTGGCCTGTTTAGCCAATGCAGAGGGTAAAGCACAACGTAAGGGGTTAATTAAATTATATTGAATTTTGAACACGGTAACGTCACTTACAAACGACGACGGGCCGAAGCACAACGATACGAAACGAAGCGAAGCGATTTTTGAATGATGAACGTGGATTTTCTTTAATCACTTGATGAGCATAAAGAATAAGTCAAAGCAGAAGTAGAAGAAGAAGATGGAGGAATGTAGGACTGTTCTCGTATTATCTCTAATGCTCTAAATGTATTGGTGTTTTGGTGATGGCTGTGGCACGCCGAATGTCTCTGTATTCGATGGGGTAGTGGGAGATGTTTTTTCGTCGGTGGTTTGAAGAAGCCAACAACAATTAATCATGTTTGGCCATTTTTCTTTTGTATGCTAGTTTGCTTGTTGTCTTTGTTGTTGTTGTCGTCGTTTTTTTTTGCACAAACCGAACAAGTAGCAAAAATAATGATTTAATTTAGTTTTCTGTTTCTGTGATTTGTTGTTGTTGTTGCTGCGTATTTCAATAGCTCGGGCCAGTCAGTCACCGCAAACATTGAACACAAAAATTATCTAAAATTGTGTAGTTATTCAAGAAAAATAAACACATAAAAATAACAAAAAGTTAAAACGAAAGAAAAATAGAAAGTTTTTTTTTGTTTTTAATTTAGCAGCCTTGTGTATTGAAACAACCGTCTGCCTACGAGCCGAGCCAACTTTCAACCTAAGGTACAAATGAGACACATTGTTATGGGGTGTAGAGTCGAGGACTAGAAAGCGAACAACAACAAAGAATTTTTGTAGCAAAAAAAGGTCGAATGTTTTAATAAAATAACACAAACAGCAGGAAAACAAATAAAAATAAATTAAAAGTATTTGATATAAAATTAAAAACAAATATTAAATGAAAAATTTAATGAAATGAAATAAAATAAAATAAAATAAGTTAAAATAAATTAAAATAAAACAAAATAAAATAAAAGTAAATTTAAACAATAAATAATAAAAATAAAAAAAAAAATAAATATACTCCAATAAATACTCCAGTGGTCTAAGGCGCACTTTTAAAATGCTCAATTAATACAGAAGAACCGAAAATTAATGTCACTGAAAGATTTTTTTAATATTCTCCAGTGGTCTAAGGCGCACTTTTAAAATGCTCAATTAATACAGAAGAACCGAAAATTAATGTCACTGAAAGATTTTTTTAATATTCTCCGCTGGATTTTAACCTAGTTGTATAGCGCCATAGGCACACATGACAATTGTGCCACTGAACGAACTAGTTCAGTGAGCTCATAGGCACTGAAATGAGCGATAACTGATTGTCCAGTGAACGACAGAAGAGAAACAGCTTAATGAACTCGCAGAGTCGTAGGCGGACTAATGTTTGCTTCACTAAACGAACTAGTTCACCAAAGAAACTAGTTCACCTCTTAACAAATTTAGTTAGCATTAGTGAGGGTACAACCACGTCTGAAAAATTGTCTGATGTTCTCGCCAAGATTTAAACTCAGACTTTCAGCGTCATGGGTAGATATGTTAACCTCTGCGCAACTGAACGAACTAGTTCGTTGAGCTGAAATACATTAAAGTGGGCACTTTGAATATTGCTGAAAGATTTTTCTTATGTTTACCCCAGAATTTCAATATAGGTGTTCACCGTGATAGGTGGACATGACCACTTATGTGCCACTGAACGAACTAGTTCACAACAAGAACTAGTTCAGTAAGCTCAAATGCACTGAAATAAGAGGTAACTTTAATGAATTATTGGTCGTTGAATAAAAAGAGACAAAAACAATAATAAAGACAATATGTTCGAACAGGCCGAATTTGGATACCCACCACCTCGAATATATGTAAACCATCTTTCGCCATAATCTGCTGAAAAATTCAAAATTTATTCAACCAAAGCAGCTATATCGAAATATAATCCGAGTTGAACCATATAGGACAAGGATGTCGAAAAGTCTAGCATAAGTCACTGTGTCAAATTTCGGCGAAATCGGATAATAAATGCGGGTTTTCTGGGGCCAAGACTTTACATCGAGAGCGATGTATATGGCAGCTATATCCAAATCTGGACCTATCTAGGCCAAATTAAAAAAGGCTGTCGAGTTCTTAACACAACTCACTGTCTAAAATTTCAGCGAAATCGGACAATAAATGCACCATTTATGGGCCGAAGACCTTAAATCGGCAGATCGCTATATATCGCAGCTATAACCAAATCTTGACCGATTTGAACCAAATTGAAAAAGAATGTCGAGTGGTCTAACACAACTCATTGTCCCAAATTTCGGCGCAATCGGACAATAAATGCGCCTTTTATGGGCCCAAAACCTTAAATCGAGAGATCGGTCCATATGGCAGCTATATCCAAATCTAGACCGATCTGGGCCAAATTGAAAGATAATGTTAAGTAGTCTAACACAACTTACTGTCCCAAATTTCAGCAAAATCGTATAGTAAATGTGGCTTTCATGGGCCTAAGACCTTAAATCAGCAGATCGGTCTTTATGGGGCCTATATCAAGATAAAGTCCGATATAGCCCATTTTTGAACTTAACCTGCCTATGGACAATAAAGAGTCTGTGCAAAGTTTCAGCTCAATGTCTCTATATTAGAAAACTGTAGCGTGATTTCAACAGACAGACGGACGGACGTACTGACAGACGGACATGGCTAGATCGTCTAAGATTTTTACGACGATCAAAAATATTTAAAGAGTCGGAAGGGGATATTTCGATGTGGTGCAAACGGAATGACAAAATTAACATCCTGCCTCTTTGCACCATCTCTTTGTAGAGCAGTTTTTGAAAGTTAAATAACTCACAAATGACTCCATTATTTGTGAGGACCGAAACATTTTTCTAAAGATTTCGCAAGAATTTGATGCCAGCCTTTCTGCTGGCATCATCTGCAAAGCAGACGGGTTCAAATCCCTCCTCACTCAGCATCCGTAATAGGTTATTTATGGTTGTCACCCAAAGAAATGGCGATAAAATGCTCCCCGTTTTATTCATGTCATGGGACCCGCAATTTATTCACCTGTTCCTTAGCATATGGTTTATCCAGTCTTTAAGCACCCGGGCCCACCCAATACTGGTTTTTTTATACCCACCACCGAAGGATGGGGGTATATTCATTTTGTCATTCCGTTTGCAACACATCGAAATATCCATTTCCGACCCTATAAAGTATATATATTCTTGATCAGCGTAAAAATCTAAGACGATCTAGACATGTCCGTCCGACTGTCCGTCTGTCTGTTGAAATCACGCTACAGTCTTTAAAAATTGAGTTATTGAGCTGAAATTTTGTACAGATTCTTTTTTTGTCCATAAGCAGGTTAAGTTCGAAGATGGGCTATATCGGACTATATCTTGATATAGCCCCCATATAGACCGATCCGCCGATTTAGGGTCTTAGGCCCATAAAAGCCACATTTATTATCCGATTTTGCTTAAATTTAGGACAGTGAGTTGCGTTGGGCCCTTCGACATCCTTCGTCAATTTGGCTCAGATCGGTCCAAATTTGGATATAGGTGCCATATAGACCGATCCTCAGATTTAGGGTCTTATGACCATAAAAGTCACATTTTATATCCGATTTGGATGAAATTTGGCGCAGTGAGTTGTGTTAGGCCCTTCAACATTCTTCGTCAATTTGGCTCAGATCGGTCCAGATTTGGATATAGCTGCCATATAGACCGGTCCTCCGATTTATGGTCTTAGGCCCATAAAAGTCATATTTATTATCCGATTTTGCTGAAATTTGAGACAGTGAGTTGCGTTAGGCCAGTCGACATCCTTCGTCAATTTGGCTAAGATCGGTCCAAATTTGGATATAGCTGCCATATAGACCGATCCTCCGATTTATGGTCTTAGGCCCATAAAAGCCACATTTATTATCCGATTTTGCTGAAATTTGGGACAGTGAGTTGTAATAGGCCCTTCGACATCCTTCGTCAATTTGGTCCAGATCGGTCCAAATTTGGATATAGCTGCTATATAGACCGATCCTCCAATTTATGGTCTAGGCCGATAAAAGCCACATTTATTATCCGATTTTGCTGAAATTTGGGACAGTGAGTTGCGTTTAGCCCTTCGACATCCTTCGTCAATTTGGCCCAGATCGGTATAGATTTGGATATAGCTGCCATATAGACCGATCCTCCGATTTATGGTCTTAGGCCCATAAAAGCCACATTTATTATACGATTTTGCTGAAATTTGGGACAGTGATTTGCCTTAGGCCCTTCGACATCTTTCTTCTATTTGGCCCTGATCGGTTTAGATTTGGATATAGCTGCCATATAGACCGATCTCTCGATTTAAGGTTTTGGGCCCATAAAAAGCGCATTTATTGTCCGATGTCGCCGAAATTTGGGACAATGACTTGTGTTGGGCCCTTCGATATTTGTCTTCAATTTGGCTCAGATCGGTCCAGATTTGGATATAGCTGCCATATAGACCGCAGAAGCATTTGGTCTAAATCGGATGATATCTATAGAGCTGCTATGGGGCATAAGGTATGCATTTTTCACTGTATTTTGACGAAATGTGGTTCACATATATACCCGAGGTGGTGGGTATCCAAAGTTCGGCCCGGCCGAACTTAACGCCTTCTTACTTGTTACTTTTGGGGTTGTATTTCATTATGAAATAAAGCGCCATTTTTGGGTTTTTATTTCATTTTCCGTTTGGGGCTTTATAGCATTGAACCCATATTTCATACCGCAGGAGGGTATAAAGACAGGCTTTAATTTGTGTGAATGATGGACTATTCCGTCATTCCGTTTGTTTTACCTCGAAATATCGATAAGCGACCCTTTCAATTATCCAATGTTCGTCTCTCTATCCGTCCGTCAGTCCATCTGTACGTCTGTCCATCCGTCCTTAAGTTCATCGGTCCGCTGTTTTTCCGTCCGTTAAGCTGTCCGTCTGTTTGTCCATCGGTTCATCTGTTCATTGAATCGTCTGTCCATCCGTCCTTCTGTCTATCAGTCCGTTTTTTCAATCGTCCTACCGTCCAACTGTCCTACCGTCGAACTGTCCTACCGTCCATATGTCCTACCGTCGATCTGTCCTACCGTCCACCTGTCCTACCGTCCACCTTTCCTACCGTCCACCTGTCCTACCGTCTATTTGTACTACCGACCATCTATCCTACCGTTCATCTGACCTACCGTCTATCTTTCCATCGTCCATCTGTCCAACCATCCAACTGTCCTACATTCCGTCTGTCCAACTGTCCTACCATCCATCTTTCCATCGTCCATCTATACTACCGTCCATCTGCCCTATCTTCCGTCTGTATTTCACATATCCTCCTTCTGACTATTCGACCGCCTTCCCTTGTTTCAAATGCTGACATAGACATTGCAGTAGTCTTGGCGCCGCTTCAAGGAAGGGAACATCAAGGATGGGAATGTCATTGGTACTCAGCGACACCTCTTCATACAGTTTATGTTTTATATGGCTGTTGGCCTGAAAATTGTAGCCAGTATTTGTGAAGCGATAGCCATTGCAGAAAAATTGGTTTGAGGTGATCGCCAGAATGTGAGCCTAGACGTTCATCATCATAAATGAGATGGATGTGTAACCAAAGAGTCACGCCGGTATTTATCATGATTTTAAGAAAAAATCAAAAAACTTGTTCTATAACCAAAAGTTTTCGACTTTTAGCCGATGGGTGTCTATTCTTGACTTCTGGGCTCTGTTAGACTAAAAGCCATAAAAGGGAAGCCTCTTATGATTGATTCTTGCACTACTTGCTACTAGACGGAAATTTTATCTCTAATCCCTTGTGGATTTTTTTTTTTTTTTAATTTGCCATTAACTTTGACTTAACCCTCCATCTATTTGCCATCCAAGTAAGGAATGGAGAAAATATATCAACGTCAACAATGATGTCGAAGACATTGTTAAACACCAACTCGATTTCAATGCTAACCGCCAATTTTATGTTTTGGCAGCGAAGGATTCTTCTATTTTATGCACAACCTCGTGCAGGTAGTCTCCACCGACTGTCCACAGTACGTTTCATGGTTTTCAGCAGAAAGGAAGCAAGGCTTATAGGTCTGTAGCCCTTTGGTGTCGCATAACTTGCTTAGCCGGGCTGGGGTGTAAATACCACCCTTGCTTTCTGCCAGGCTTTCGGAATACATGCAAGCCAAAGGCACGCTGTGAAAATAGTGGCCAGATGAGGCGCCACATAGTCGTCCTCCTTTTGTATGAACGCCCGAAATATTCCATCAGGTCTAGGTGACTTAAATGGTTTGAAGCTCCTCAAAGATTCCTTCACCATAAATTCCTTCGATCAACGTCTTCGTGAGTCACGTCGAGCCCGAGAAAAATGCGTTTTCTTCAAAAGCCTCAACATGTCCTCCGTTGTCTCTGATCTCACTCCCATGTCGTCTAATAAAGTTTCAGTTTGCACATGGGTTTATGGTGTTATGTTACGACTTCCAATAACTGTAGTTTGTACACAAATTAACATGGACAGACGGACAGACGGACAGACAGACGGTCAGACGGATAGTCAGACAGACGGACAGACAGACGGACAGACAGACAGACGGACGGACAGACGGACATAGCTAAATCGAATCAGAAAGTGATTCTGAGTCGATCGGTATACTTATCAATGGGTATATCTCTCCTCCTTTTGGGTGTTACAAACAAATGCACTAAGTTATAAAACCCTGTACCACAGTAGTGGTGTAGAGTATAATGAGTTTATTTGACAGTTATATAAAGGAAATCTGTCAAAAAAAACCTATTTCAAATCTACATTAAGTTTTGGGAATACCGGTGTATTTGTATATTCTTGATAGTTCTGATAGATAAAGTCTATCTAGTCATGTACGTCCGTGTGTCTGACTGTCTATCCGCCTGCTTGTCTGTCTGTCGATCTGGCACCTCGACACTAAGGATGATAATTATTGGTCCCTTGTCTGATAAATCACTAACATAAAACCACTCCCTCTCTTTCTCTCTGTCCGACCATTTTTCTGATAGGTCATGATTGTATCAAGTGACCATATTTAACCCTTTCTTTGACCTTACTTTTTGAACTTTTTGAGTTCATTTCCAAAAAAGGATCAATCGCTTCAACCACTTAGATATAATCAAAGTTTTGACTCTTTCAGCCAACTCTAAATTATCAATAAATTATTTCAGAATAACATTTTCCTCTTTTCCAAACACCATTTTGCTTTTTTCATCTTCCGTAAAAACCTTCTTCGGCCTTCTCTTATTCATATGACAACATATTCATGTTCAAACATTTCGAATATCGAATAAAGTTCATTTAAATTCGGTCATTTTCATTCATTTTGGGTAGAACACATCTCTCCCATAATTTTGTTGTATTTTGGGTGAATTGGCCTGCTGTTTGTTTAGCTAGCTGGCTCTTGTCTATATATCTCTACTATAGCGGAAAATCTCGAGCAACAAGAGCAACGGTACACCAACATCACACCAGTACAAGAGGTGTATACAAACACTCACATAGGCAAACACACACGCGTGAAAATAAAAATTTTTGGGGGTCTCTGAGGTTTTTGATGGGAAGCAAAACGCAGGAAGAAAAGCAAATCGAAAATCTAACGAAACTAAATGAATTTTTTTTTCATTGCTTTTTTTTTTGCTTTCTTCTTTGCCAATGTTCGAAAAATTTTGAAGTAAATTATGTCACAGATAAACAGGGATTTTTTTTCAGCCACCATCAAATAATAAAAAAAAATAAGAAAATAAAGCCAATAGCTGGCAAAAGCTATTGTATTCGTTATAGCTGGGTCCCCGGTCTGGAAGATCTTTGCTTTAGCATTTCCGAGTGGGTGGTATGGCCAAGAGATATGGGTAAATTGTGGGCTATTAAACACTTTTTTTCTTTCTAACCACTTTCCAGGATCGTTGTGTATATGGGAAGTATTTTCTTTTTTTCTAGATTTTTAGTTTCTGTTCACTTTCTGCATCAAAGTCCACTGATTTCATTTCATTTTTTATGAGATTTCAAGCACACGAGTTATATTTTTAGCTGCGGCCAGTAGTAGTATCCAACATAATATATGGGCCTTTATTTTTAGGTTCACCAATTTTTTTTTTTTTTACATTAATAAAACAATTATTTTTCTTTACATTTGTAGTTTTTTTTGTGTAAAATCAAAATATATAAAATATTTTTTTTTATTTTTTTTTTCTATAAAGATTTAGATTTTTTTAAATTTTCCATACACTGTTTATTTAATTTTTTTTTTTCTTTTCATTTAGGGCAGCAAAACGGAACTTTTTTATCCCAGCAGATTTGTCTATTCGTTCGTTGTTAAAAAAAAAAAAAAATTCCAAACGGCTATATCGCTTCTTTGGCTCGCTGGCTGGCTGGCTGCCTGGCAGACAGCTGACACAGTCTATGTGGGCTGAGAATCTATGACTTATGTTCACCAAAAGTAATAACGAACACGCACACACACACACACACCCCAACACACTCAAAGCGTTTAAATCAAGCCATCTGAAATGAGCTGAACTGAACTAAACAGAACACTACTAAGAATGTACGAACCGTGCCACGGAACTGCGTGCCGCACGCCTTACGTTATTAAACGAAATGAGAGGAAAACTAGCTCTGGCCCACTAAACGACCATTCGACCAATACCAATTACCAATTTCGCTGTGCTGAGACCATAAACTCCTCTCTCTCTCTCTCTACTGCACTACACTCGTGAGTAGTGATCAACACAAGCAACAGCCAGAAGATGTTTGGACCCACCGAACAATCGATCGACCGACACAGCAAAAACCTATAGTTATTGAGATGGATCTACAACTGGCCACGACTGCAGATCGCTGCTGATGATCTTTTTGATCGCACACATTTTTATATTCGAAAGAAACTAAAAACAAAAATTTAAAGAGAATCTCGAAATTCCCAAAAAAACAAAAGTTAGAATAATTCTCTCAAGGAGCGTAGCAAATGAATTTTCCAATAAGAATTCATTGTCAAAACCAAACACAAACACTCTCTTTCTCAATTCGAAAATCGAAATTCATCACTCTCTGTGAAGAGTGTGTGGAGAAAGCAACAGCGTGAGAAAAAGAGAGAGAGATAGAGTGTGTTAGTGAGACTCATTTTCTATTCATTCAAGTTAATTGTTCCCCCATGTTTACTTTCGCTGTGCATTTCTCTGCTATATGACAAGTGTTGCCACTTGCAAGAATTATAATAACCACCACCATAATGGGGTGAATAATACACTGGTACACCTCTAGATGTTATTCACCATAACATTGAAAAAGCAAGTAAAAGGGCGTTAAGTTCGGCTGGGCTGAACTTTGGATACCCACCACCTCGGGTATTACACCTTTTGCCATTGTCCGAAATATATCGAAATATGGTCCGATTTGGACCGAATTCGGCACTAACATTGAGTGGTCTAATAGGTACAAGTCATTGTTCAATTTGGGGTTTTTGGTAGCTATATCCAAATATAGACCGATCTGAATCATTTATTTTCGGTGACATCGGACAACAAAATCGAGAGATCGGTCTATATGGCAGCTATATCCAAATCTGGACCGATTGGAGCCAAATTGAAGAAGGATTTCGAATGGCCTTATACTAATCACTGTCCCAAATTTCAGCAAAATCGGATATTAAATGTGGCTTTTATAGGCCTAAGACCCTAAATCAGCCGATCGGTCTGTATGGCAGCTAATCCAAATCTGGACCGATCTGGGCCAAATTAACAAAGGATGTCGAAGGGCCTAACGCAACTCACTGTCCCAAATTTCAGCAAAATCGGATAATAAATGTGGCTTTTATGGGCCTAAGACCCTAAATAGGTCTATAGGCAGCTATATCCAAATCTGAACCGATCTGGGCCATATTGAAGGAGAATTTTGATGCCCCTAACACAACTCACAGTCCCAAATTTTGACAAAATCGGACAATAAAAACGCCTTCTATGGGCCCAAGACCTTAAATCGAAAGATCGGTCTATATGGCAGCTATATCCAAATTTGGACCGATCTGAGCCAAATTGAAGAAGTATTTCTCTGTCCCAAATTTCAGCAAAATCGGATAATAAATGTGGCTTTTATAGCCCTAAGATCCTAAATCGGCGGATCGGTCTGTATGGCAGCTAATCCAAATCTGGACCGATCTGGGCCAAATTAACAAAGGATGTCGAAGGGCCTGACGGAACTCACTGTCCCAAATTTTGGCCAAATCGGACAATAAATACGCCTTTTATGGGCCCAAGACCTTAAATCGAATAGTCGGTCTATGTGGCAGGTATATCCAAATCTGAACAGATCTGAGTCATATTGAAGGAAAATTTTGATGGCCCTAACACAACTCACTGTCCCAAATTTCAGCGAAATCTGACAATAAATGCGCCTTTTATGGGCCCAAGACCTTAAATCTAGAGATCGGTCTATATGACAGCTATATCCAAACTGGGCCGATCGGAGCCAAATTGAAGAAGGATGTCGAATGGCCTTACACTAATCACTGTCACAAAATTCAGCAAAATCGGATAATAAATGTGGCTTTTGCAGGCCTAAGACCCTAAATCGGCGGATCAGTCTATATGGGGGCTATATCAAGATATAGGCCGACATAGTTCATCTTCGAACTTAACCTGCTTATAGACAGAAAAAAGAATCTGTGCAAAGTTTCAGCTCAATATCTCTATTTTTAAAGACTGTAGCGTGGTTTAAACCGGTGGACGGACGGACAGACGGACGGGCATGGCTAGATCAACTTAGATTTTTACAACTATCAAGGATAAATATCGGAAATGGATATTTCGATGTGTTGCAAACGGAATGACGAAATGAATATACTCCCATCCTTCAGAGGTGGGTATAACAATCACGTGATGTCCAAAACTAATTTCTTATTAAGCCAAAGACCTTTCTATACCTACCACCATAGGATGGGTGTATACTAATCTAGCCATTCCGCACCTACAAATATTGATCTGCAACTTCATATAGTTTTTAGGATCTTAGACGAATATTTCGAGGAGTTACAAACAGAATGACGTAATAAGTATACCCCCATCCTATGGTGGTGGGTATAATAAAATAAAACAAGTAAAAGCGTGTTATATTCGTCCGGGTGGAATCCTGGGTACCCACACCCTTAGATTCCGCTTAAAATGTGACCTTACTAACTGAGTTTGTATTTGAATTATTTTCGTCTCAAGATGCCTATATCATATTGACCGATTTGGATAAAACTCGGCATTGATATCATAAGTTATAATATAGGGTTTTGGGGTAAATTTCATTCAAATCAGGTGACAATTTAGACTTCTAGGGGCTAAAGAAGTCAATAGCCTATATCACCATATTGACCGATTCGGATAAAACTCGGCATTGATGTTAAAAGTCATAACATAGGGGTTTGGACTAAATTTCAGTCAAATCAGGTGACAATTTAGCTTTCTAGGCTCTAAAAAAGTCAAATCCTAGGATCGTCTTTTATAGGGGTTATATCTGTTTATAGACCAATTCAGATCCAACTTGGCAAGACTCAAGTCTTGGATCCAAATTTCAGCCAAATCGGACGAAAATTTGGGCATCTAAGAGCTCAAGAAGCCAAATCCGGGGATCAGTTTATATGGGGGCTATATCTGTTTATAGACCGATTTCGATCATATTTGGCATGGATATTGAAAGTCATAACACAAGTCTTTGTTACAAATGTCAGCCACATCGGATGAAAATTGCGGGGATCGGTTTACATAAGGGCTATATCCAAATCTGAACCGATATGGCCCGTTTGCAATTCCCAACAACCTACAACAATAAGAAGTATCTGTGCAAAAAATCAAGCGGCTAGCATTACGGATTTGACCGCTTTCATGATTTCGAGTTCGACTCAGAATGTCGAGACGATACAGAAAATATAAAAACATATTCTTGACATTTTAGGTCGATTGAAATTTTGCACAAATACTTTTTATTAATCTAAGTCGGTTGAGATTGTAAATGGGCCACATCGGTCAATACCATATAAACCGATCTAAATCTTGATTTCTTGAGCCTCTTGAGGACGCACTTCTTATCCGATTTGGCTAAAATTTTGCATGACTTGTTTCGTTATGTCTACCAATAACTGTGCAAGGTATGGTTTAAATCGGTTCATAACCTAATATAGCTGTCATATAAACTGATCTTGTATCTTGATTTCTTGAGCCACTAGAGGGCGCAATTTTTATTCGATTTGGCTGAACTTCTGCATGAGGTGTTTTATTGTGAATTTCAACAGCTGTCCTAAGTATGGTTCAAATCGGCCTACAGCCTTACAAAGCTGCCATGTAAACCGATTTCGGCTCTGGACTTCTTGAGCCGCTAGAGTGCTCAATTATTATCCGATATGGCTGCAATTTAGCAGGAAGTGTTTTGTTTTAACTTTCAACAACTATGTTAGATATTGTTAAAATTGGTTCATTCCCTGATATATAACCGATCTCGAGACTTAATTTCTTGGGCCTCTGGAGGGAGGAATTATTACCCGATTGGGTTGAAAGTTTGCCCAAGTGTGTTGTAATAAATTCCAACAGTTGTGCATGGCCTAGATCGGTTCATAACCTGATATTGCTCCCATATAAACCGAACGCCCGATTTGACTTCTTGAGCCTGTACAAGGCGCAATTTTTGTGCGATTTGGTTGAAATTTTGCATGTAGTATTTTGTTATGACTAACAACTACTGTGCCAAGTACGGCCAAAATCAGTCAATAACCTGATATAGATCCCATGTAAACCGATATCTCGATCATCCTTGCTCGGTTCATAGAAGCTTTCATTTTTACTGGCTCGACAAAAGTTTGGTTTATAGGATAAAATTATGCCCTACAACTAAATTTATTTTGTATACATTTTTAGCAGAATTCATGGTGGTGGGTTCCCAAGATTCGGCCCGGCGGAACTTAGCACGCTTTTACTTGTTTTTAATTTATTTTATTTAATACTTGCTGAACCGGGCCCGCTCTGCTGCCCTTTCTTTAACTATATGGGAACAAAATTATCCTGTTACTATTTATTTTCGACAAATAAAAGGCTTTTATTGTTCTAAAAGTTTACTCCTAGGGTTTAGGGTCGTTTAAGTTTTGATGATAGACGTATTCCATTCTTCAAAGACTTTATTTGAGCCTGATATTCTTATGGGGATTTTGGGAGTGGGAAGGCCTCGAAGGTGATGGTTGATGGGTTTAGGGAGTGGAATGGACCCCTAGTGTGGACTCCCGAAAGTGGGTATGAATTTTGTGCTCTACTCCCAAATACCTTTCATTTGAACCCCATATTGCCATGATTGTTAAATATGTATATCCGATTTAGGGGTGTTTTCGGGGGTGGCGTGGTTCACCAGATACCTTATTTAAGCCCCATATTGCCATTAATTGGCCTTAAAATTGGTTATCAAAGTCATATTCTACTCTCAAATACCTCTCATTTGAGCCACAGATTGCTATGGTAGGTAAATTTGTTCTCTTTGGAGGATGGTTTGTGAAAACGGCGGTGCCACAAATACATGGTCCCACATTTGGATATCAAATTCGTTTTTCACTCCTAAATACCTTTATTTGAGCCCCATATTGCGATGGTCGGTATACAATTGCTGTTTGTGGGGTATTTTGGGTAAGGGGTAGACCCTCAGAAACTTGGTCCCTAAAGTGGGTATCAATTTCATGCTCTACTTCCCAATACCTTTGATTTGAAGCCCACATAAACAGGGTCGGTAAAAATACCCGATTTAGGAGTATTTTGGGGATTGGGGTGGTCCCCCAAAAACTTAGCTCTGAATATATATCATTATCGTGCTCTACCCTCAAATATCATTTGAACCCCATATCAAATTCGTTTTCTAATCTCAAATACCTTTCATTTAAATCCCTTATTGCAAAAGTCAGCAAATTTGTCTGGTTTGGTGTATAGGCACAACAGCTACCAATATCGAGCTAAACTCTCCTTAAATTAGTCCTAGACAATTAGTCTCGAATGTAGATATGAGATTCGTGGTCAACTCCCTAATACCCTTCATTTGAGCTAAATTTTTCCATAGTCGGCAAACAAGTGCGTTTGAGAGTGTTTTGGGGGATGAGGTGCCTACTCAATGACTTGGTCCTGAAAATATATATCAAATTCGTGTTATATTCTAAAATACTTCTTAAGTGAGCCCTACATTGATATCAGATTTGTGCTTTACTTACAAAGACCTTTTATTTGAGCACCATATTGCAACGGTCGTAAATTTGTCTTCTTTGGGGGATGTTTAAATACTTGGTCCGTATTCAACACTCAAACACCTTTAATTTGAGCCCCATATTGCCATATTATCAGTATATATGTCCTGTTGTGGGGAAGGAGTAAACCTCCAGAAACTTTGTCCTACATTTGGATACCAGATTCGTATTCTTCTCGCAAATACCTTTCATTTGAGTCCCATATTGTTATGATTGGTCTATATATCCCTTTTGGGGATTTTGGAGGCCGGGCGGTCCCCTCAAGTACGCCACCCCAAATTTAGATAACTAATTTTTGGTTTTAGGTTCAGCCGTTTTTGAGTCTATACGGAGCATAAATACAAACAAACAAACACGATTTACTTCTTATATATAAGATATTTTAATTTATTTTTTTAAATTATTTTATTGTATATATCTTATTTTATTTTATATTATATTTTTTATTTTATTTTAATTTGATATTATTTTATTTTATTTTATTTCATTTTATTTTATTTTATTTTATTTTATTTTATTTTATTTTATTTTATTTTATTTTATTTTATTTTATTTTATTTTATTTTATTTTATTTTATTTTATTTTATTTTATTTTATTTTATTTTATTTTATTTTATTTTATTTTATTTTATTTTATATTATTTTATTTTATTTTATTTTATTTTATTTTATTTTATTTTATTTTATTTTATTTTATTTTATTTTATTTCATTTTATTTTATTTTATTTAATTTAATTTTATTTTATTTTATTTTATTTTATTTTATTTTATTTTATTTTATTTTATTTTATTTTATTTTATTTTATTATATTTTATTTTAATCAAAGAGAATTCACACAGCAACATTTGCCTTAATTTGCCATTACATGTTTAAAGCTCTCTCTCTCTCTCCCTCAATTTCTCTCACTCTCTTTCTTCCAATACTCTTGCCACCATATCACCACCCCCAGCAAACATTGTTATTGTTTACGTATCATTCCGTTGCTTTCGGTAATCGTTTGAATTTTCCTCAATGAGTTTAAAATTGAAATGTTCTGTTGCCCGTTTTTTTGTTGTTTTTTCCCCCTTTTTTTTGTTATTGGGCAGCTGAAAAAAGTTTATATAAACATATCAGGAAAACGTACCAAAATTACTTCCTAATATGCAGAGATGCTCCGGCTATGAGTCAGTTTGGTGTGCTGAGGAGGAGAAAACAACAACAACAAACCCATAAAATATCAAGTGGCTACGAAATATTGCAAAATATTGGGAACGCCCTTAATTGTATGGTCTGCTTGATTGCATGGGAAATAGCCAATATGTCAAAACCAGGGAATTGAAAAATTTATTAATTTCTAAATTCTTGTTAACTTGAAAAAAAACAGAAAAAGGTTATGAATACTAAAATCAAGGCACTAGCAAAAAACGTTAAGTGAGGACGGGTCGAACTTTGTATACCTACTCCACTATGGATTCATTGAATCAAGTTGTTGTTTTATTGGTGCCATTGTTCCATTCCGATTCAAAGTCACCCATTTCACATATACAAATTAGCTTCGATTTAAAGGTGAATAATCATAATGGAAGCTAAATTCTGGAAAAATTTTATGTTCGAAACGTGATTACGAGATTAGTGGTGGGCTTTATCATAGAGGTTAAAGCTGCACTGGGTGGCGTATGAGTGTCGTTAATCATACAAACCCCTGTACTGTGCAACCAATTTAAAATTTCCACATTTTGCTGAAAGTTTAGACATTTTATTTAGACATTCAAAAACAATCCATGTTTAAGCCTTTAAGAGGAATGGGGGCATGTACACAAATTCCAGTTTCTGTTGAATGTGTAAAGTATTACCTATTTCTGCAAACTCTTCTTTATGGAGAAAATAACTTTAACACGGACTGGTTTTTTTGTGAAGTGTATACAGAGATCAGCAAACATGCTTAGATGATGATATTATGGCGTCTTTACAGGCCTTAAGGTCATTACTTTACCATCTCTACAAATGTTGTTGTTGTTGTAGCAGTTTTTTGTGTTCTATCTTTCGTCTGCTTGATTCTGGAGTGTCAAGTCCCAGGAACTCTGCGATTAACATGGGGTGCGTCCCCAGGGATCTGAGTCTGAGTCGAGTGGTTCTTGCCGGTCTGTTAAACAGGTGACGTTTATCATGCGGTCCCTGGTTACAATCGGGACATACGTCTTGCTCGTCGGCATCAATCCTTGCTCTGTAGGTGTTGAAGCGGCTGCATCTGCCGAAACGTAATTGGGCCAGAACTACTCTGGTTTGCCGGGCTAAGTCAATTTCTTCAGGTGCAATGAGAGGCGGTCGTTTTCCAAAGACTACATTCACCCGATAGCCATTTACCGCATCTGCTTCTGCGTCTGCATGAATGTAACCTAGACCTGCTTGATATGCCGCTTGATCTAGAGGTTCTCTCTTGTAGCGCCGAACCTCTTGCTCTAGATCATGTAGATCTACCCTAAGGCTTCTGGGGTTTGGCATATGGCATATGACTGGGCTAGACCCAGAGGTCTCAATGTTAACCCAGAGAAGACTGAAATTGCCATAATGGCGATAACAACCAGGACGGTAAGGTCACGAACAGCCTTGCAGTGTAAGAAGGAGATTAACGCCTTCTCTGAAATATGCCTGTTCACGTGCAGACTGAAATATGCCTGTTCACGAGGAAGACGAAGGTGGGCCAATTTAACGCACCACGTTTCTTTAATGAGACGATTTCGATATGTGACAAGGTCAAATACTTAGGTGTGAACTTGGAGAGGAAACTTAATTGGAAGTGTCACATTCAGGAGCGTACTGAGAAGGCTCACAGATGCTGGGCACTAGGTAGGCCGTAGGCTAGAGGACAGAGTGGGCCTGGGGGTTTACATTGAGAACCCAGGGACTGAGATCTCTTTTAGACTGCCTGACCATAATACGGTCCTGCAGGCGAAGATCTAGGCGATCACGGAATGCGTGAAGTGGTGTGGTACTAACGCGAGGATGTCGAGTATGAACATCTTTACCGACAGTAAAATTGCTATAGGGGCGATAACAACCAGGACGGTAAGGTCACGAACAGTATTGCCGTGTAAGAATGAGATTAACGCCTTCTCTGAGGATGGGAAAATCAGCATCGATTGGGTGCCGGGCCATAACGGAGTAAGGGGAAATGAAATGGCAGACGATTTGGCGGTGAAGGCCAGAGGACTGCCGTCAATAAACTTGGTTAACCCGAAGCCTTTCGGGTCGACGCAGTCCGAGTTAAGGGAGTGGGCAATGAATGCGCATGCAACATTGTCGAACAGCGAAACGGTCGGTAGGACGGTAGGAAAATCCTATGGGGGGATCCAGATCGTGAGAAGACGAGGCTATTACCGAAAGGAAGTAAGAAGGAGGGCAGTATAGCTATTGGTATCATAACGGGGCACATAGGACTACGAGCTCACTTATCGGTGCGGCAAGTGATAGCATGTGTAGGGCATGAGGGGAAGGTGATGTGACGTTGGAGCATTTCCCTTATCATTGCCCGGCATTTGTGTCCAACAGATACCGGTGCTTAGGTGGAGACACAATATCAGACATGAACCAACTTAGAGAAATGGTATTGAAAACAATTAAGGATTTTCTAAGTAGCACGGAATTCCTGACTTCAAATTTTCTTTTAAGAGGTTACTTTATAGTTTTTAGAGCGCACAACAAGCCGATTACTGGCTTAGGTGTATGTCCACAGTGGCATGGGGCGGATTAATATCTGCACCCTCTTGTCAACCTAACCTAAGGCCTCTGTGCGGGGAATGATGAATTGGATGGTCTCTGCGATAACAGCCTAAAAGGTATTGCTTAGACAGCATGTAGGATAGGATCTTTGTCTCCTGATGGAAGTGGTCGACATGAGAACTGAGGAGACAGCCCGTTGCAGTTTGGAGGGCGACATTCTAACATATCTGAATACTATTCCACTGCGTGTCACAAAGTTGACGAGATCACACTGGCGCTGCATAAACTACCACAGACCGGCCAATTGCTTTGTACGTGGTCAGCAAGGTTTCTTTGTCTGCACCCCAAGTGCTACCAGCAAGTGACTTAAGGACCTTGTTTCTACTTTTGACTTTATCGCAAATTGCTGTGGCATGTGGCATGTGGGGAGAATGTGAAAGGGCTGTCAAAGGTGACACCAAGTATTTTGGGACACTTGATGGTCGGAGTCATTTCTCCATCGATCATCACAGTCTGCTCAGTATTCACCTCACGCGTGTTTGTAGTGACTGAAGATTTGGTGGCAAATACCTTCAGATTTCTTGCAGCGAAATGTGAGGCAAGTTCGTTGAGGTGGACGTTCAACCTATCGCAGATGTCAACAATGGGTGGGGGGCCTGATGCCATGATCGTACAATCGTCCGGATATGATACGATCTCTATGTATGTACTATCGAACTTGACGCAAATTGCTGAAGCATGTGAGGAGAATGTGTCAAATGTGACCATCACAGTCAGCTCGGTATTCACCTCACGCTTATTTGTAGTGAACAATGTGGCTGAAGATTTGGTGGCAGATATCTTTAGATTTATGGCAGCGAAATATGAGGCAAGTTCGTTAAATTAGATGTTCAACCTATCGCAGATGTCAACAATGGCTGGGGGGCCTGATGCCATGATCGTACAATCGTCCGCATATGATAGGATCTCTATGCCATCTGGAGGGGGTGGTAGAGGTTAAACAGTGCCGGAGATATCACCCCACCTTGGGGAACTCCCTGTTTCATTCTACGGTGCTTCGATTTCTTATCCCTAAATTCCACAAATGACTGGCGACCACATAGATAATTCGCGACCCAGCGTTTCAGGCCTGGTTGGAGGGACGTGTTGGCAATGTCCCCCAATAATTTGGCATGGCTGACCATGTCGAGTGCCTTCGGTTGGTCCACTCCCACGAGGACCGACCTATCACATGGCCTGGGCTGATTGAAGCCACGGCAACTCTGTTCGGTGATTGCATGCAAAACTGTTGTTGTGCTATGGAGTCTTCGAAATCCATGTTGATGCTCGGCGAATGGAAATTCTCCTACGAGGCTCGGGAGGAGTAATGCTTCAAGCGTCTTTGCTACTGGTGAGAGAAGGGAAATCGGTCTTTACGACTCCCCCAAACTCGGGTCCTTACAAGGCTTCAGTAGCGGGATCACTCTGCCCATTTTTTATACCCACCACCGACGGATGGGGGTATATTCATTTTGTCATTCCGTTTGCAACACATCGAAATATCCATTTCCGACCTTATAAAGTATATATATTCTTGATCAGCGTAAAAATCTAAGACGATCTAGACATGTCCGTCGGTCTGTCTGTTGAAATCGCGCTACAGTCTTCAAAAATAGAGATATTAAGCTGAAATTTTGCACAGAGTCTTTTTTTGTCTATAAGCAAGTTAAGTTCGAAGATGAGCTATATCGGACTATATCTTGATATAGCCCCCATATAGACCGATCCGCCGATTTAGGGTCTTTGGCACATTAAAGCCACATTTATTATCCGATTTTGCTGAAATTTGGGACAGTGAGTTGTGTTAGACCCTTCGATATCCTTCGTCAATTTGGCCTAGATCGGTTCAGATTTGGATATAGCTGTCATATAGACCGATCCTCAGATTTAGGGTCTTAGACCCATAAAAGCCACATTTATCATCCGATTTTGCTAAAATTTGGGACAGTGAGTTGTGTTAGGCCCTTCGACATTCTTCGTCAATTTGGCCCAGATCGGTTCAGATTTGGATATAGCTGCCATATAGACCGATCCTCCGATTTAGGCTCTTAGGCCCATAAAAGCCACATTTATTATCCGATTTTGCTGAAATTTGGGACAGTGAGTTATGTTAGGCTCCTCAATATCCTTTGTCAGTTTGGCCCAGATCGGTCCAGATTTGGATATAGCTGCCATATAGACCGATCCTCAGATTTAGGGTCTTAGGCCCATAAAAGCCACATTTATCATCCGATTTTGCTGAAATTTGGGACAGTGAGTTGTGTTAGGCCCTTCGACATCCTTCGTGAATTTGGCTCAGATCGGTTCAGATTTGGATATAGCTGCCATATAGACCGGTCCTCCGATTTAGGCTCTTAGGCCCATAAAAGCCACATTTATTATCCGATTTCGCCGAAATTTGGGACAGTCAGTTATATTTCGCCCTTCGACATCCTTCGTCAATTTGGTTCAGATCGGTCCAGATTTGGATATAGCTGTCATATAGACCGGTCCCCCGATTTTGGGTCTTAGGTCCATTAAAGGCGCATTCATTGTCCGATATCGCCGAAATTCGGGACATTGAGTTAGGTTAAACCCCTTGACATAGTTTTGCATTATGGCACGGATCGGTTAAGATTTGGATATAGCTGCCATATAGACCGATCTCTCGGTTTTAAGTTTTGGGGCCAGAAAAGGCGCATTTATTGTTTGATGTCGCCGCTATTTGGGACAGTGAGTTGTGTTGGGCCCTTTGACATCCTTCTTCAATTTCACTCAGATTGATCAAGATTTGGATATAGCAGCCATATAGACCGATATCTCGATTTAAAGTCTTGGCCCCAAAAAAGACGCATTTATAATCCGATTTAACTAAAATTTAACTCATTGATTTATGTTAGGCTTTTCAACATCCATGTTGTATATGGTTCAGATCGGTTTAGTTTTAGATATAGCTACTAAAAATAGCAATATTTTGTTATACACAATTGAACAATAACTTGTACTTATTAGTATTTGGTCCAAATCGGATCATATTTCGATATAACTGCTATGGGAAATAAGTTATGCAATTTTCATTGGATTTTGATGAAAGATGGTTTACATATATAACCGAGGTGGTGGGTATCCGAAGTTCGGCCCGGCCGAACTTAACGCCTTTTTACTTGTTAGATATCGGGAACTATGAGAGTGTTCAAGGACAGGTTGAGGATAGTAGTAAGGTACTCAACTCCTGGTGAATCCAGATTCTTCAACATCAATGTAGAGATTCTCTTGGGGCCCAACGCCTTAGATGACTTGTAAAAGTGTTCAAGGACAGGTTGAGGATAGTAGCAAGGTACTCAACTCCTGGTGAATCCAGATTCTTCAACATCAATGTAGAGATTACGTTGGGGCCCAACGCCTTAGATGATTTGGCGCCACGGATGACATTCGTAACTTCTCGGGTCCTTTCCAGGCTTCAGTAGTGGGATCACTCTGCCCATTTTCCAGATATCGGGAACTATAAGAGTGTTCAGGGACAGGTTGAGGACAGTACTAAGGTACTCAACTCCAGGTGAATCCAGATTCTTCAACATTAATGTAGAGATTCCGTCGGGGCCCAATGCCTAAGATGATTTGGTGCCACGGATGACATTCGTAACTAGAATGTCTTTGCTGAAATTTGTGACAGTGAGTTGCGTTGGCCCTTCGACTTTCTTCTTCAATTTGGCTCAGATCGGTCCAGATTTGGATATAGCTGCCATATAGATCGATCCGCCGATTTAGGGTCTTAGGCCCATAAAAGTCACATTTATTATCCGATTTTGCCGATTTTAGGCCCTTCGACATCCTTCTTGAATTTGGTCCAGATCGGTCCAGATTGGTATATAGCTGCCATATAGACCGATCTTTCGATTTGAGGTTTTGGGCCCATAAAAGACGCATTTATTGTTCGATGTCGCCAAAAATTGGGACAGTGTGTTGTGTTGGGCCCCTCGACATACTTCTGCAATATGGCACAGATCGGTCCAGATTTGGATATAGCACCCATATAGACCCATCCGCCGATTTAGGGTCTTAGGCCAATAAAAGCCACATTTATTAGAACATTCTGTACCGCTAAGATCAACAAATCGAAAGTTATGAACCTTTTTCTATTGTTTTGCCTTTGGACACTTTGCAATGTCTTAGAGCTACCAAAGAAAAAATCAAACCTTTACAAAACCTGTAGACTAATTTCCAAAATCGTTATTCCATGATGGTGGTGGCAATCAAATGAGTTTCCATCGCCCAGTCATACTTTATACATCTTCAACCAGCTGATCACACACAGCAATATTTCTCAATGTAAACTTCCATGTATTGCGTATTTTACTTTCCCCACGAAATTCCATTGATGTAAAAGTTTTATTGACATTCCACATATACTTTGATATCAACAATTTTATTGAATTTAATAAAATCATATGGTGTATCTGCACTACTTCTGCTGCTGTTGCCTTCTTGCTGCCATCTTGCCCCTGTTTCGATGTACATACATACGAATACATTTCATTTAAAATTAATGGTTATTTTGCCTCGAATATTTTCATGAATCAAATCAACATCGAGTATAATAGACACAATACATTCCTACAAAAGGCAGACAGACAGACACACACTCACCTTCTCAGAAACATGAACATATAAACATCCTATTTATCCCAAGAAGTAGTGTTGCCAAATTTGGAATTTTTGGCTATAATGCATTATTCTTGACAGCCAAGAGATTGGTCAAATTCAAGTACTGTGAACGGACATGGTGGACGTCACATTTCTAATAGAATATGCAGACGAATTCGTTGCCTCTATCATGGCATGAAATAAGGAAAGGAGAGAGCGCCATCTACCGCAGGTGATGATAAGAGGAAAGGACTGGTTGGACTTTCAAGGTTTGCTACTACAGAACTAACAGCACATGACGGAGTTGCTCCTCCTAACCTAAGCATGAGCGCAACCACAAAACGATGACTGGCTCCTTTCAACCTAATCTACCAATGACGACCAAGAGATCGTTGAAATGCCTAGGAATTAGACCAGTTACGAAGCTCACTTACAAATTTCCCTTGACTATTCCTTTGAGAAACAGAGGATACTTCTCTCATATCAATGAGTGCAGTTCCATTAAAGTTTTAAGTCAATGATAAGGAACTTGATTTCGTATGTTGAGCCTAACGGCGTGCCCCTAAGCGATATCACCTCGTATACGAATTGAAGGATAGCCATGGTCAAAAGTTTTTTCTGATGTTCTTGCCGAGATTTGAACCCATGCGATCAGAGTCGTGCTCTACGCCTCTCTGTTGGTCTCCAAAAGCTCACTTATGCGGATAAAATTTGGCAAGCGACCACAAAGTCCGCGAAGTAGCGGCGCAATTCAGTCTTGATGACAAACATTGGTGGACCTCTCCCTAACATGTGCAGACTTTCAATGGATATGTGTTAGAGATGTGCGCGTGATATACCCTCGACCATAGGGTCGAGGGTATAATGACGACTAATTTCGTCATTCTGTTTGTAACTACTTGAAATATTCGTCTGAGACATTTTATGTCAATCCATGTCCGTCCGTCTGTCCGTCCATCCGTCCGTCTGTCTGTCGAAAGCACGCTAACTTCCGAAGGAGTAAAGCTAGCCGCTTGAAATTTTGCAAAAATACTTCTTATTAGTGTAGGTCAGTTGGTATTGTAAATAGGCCATATCGGTCCATGTTTTGATATAGCTGCCATATAAACCGATCTTGGGTCTTGACTTCTTGAGCCTCTAGAGTGCGTAATTCTTATCCAATTGGGATGATATTTTGCACGACGTGTTTTGTTACGATATCCAACAACTGTGCGAAGTATGGTTCAAATCGGTTCATAACCTGATATAGCTGCCATATAAACCGATCTTGGGTTTTGACTTCTTGAGCCTCTAGAGTGCGTAATTCTTTTCCGATTGGAACGAAATTTTGCACTTAGTATTTTGTTATGATATTCAACAACTGTGCCAAGTATGGTTCAAATCGGTTCATAACCTGATATAGTTGCCATATTAGCCGATCTGGGATCTTGACTTCTTGAACCTCTAGAGGTCGCAATTACAGTATTATCCGATTTGCCTGAAATTTTGTACGGCGGATTCTCTCATGACCATCAACATACGTGTTTAGTATGGTCTGAATCGGTTTATAGCCCGATACAGCTCCCATATAAATCGATCTCTCTATTCCACTTTTTGAGCCCCCAAAGAATGCAATTTTTATTCGAATTGGCTGACATTTTACACAGGTCTACAACATAAAATTTGATTGTGGTCCAAAACGGACCACATCTTGATATCGCCCTAATAGCAGAGGAAATCTTTTCTTATATCCTTTTTTTGCCTAAGAAGAGATGGCGGGAAAAGAACTCGACAAATGCGATCCATGGTGGAGGGTATATAAGATTCGGCCCGACCGAAGCACGCTTTTACTTGTTTTCAACTCACGCAGGGTCATGAGAAAAAAATGTTACTCATGCACGCTCAGGCACAACTTTTTTATTTCGACACACGTTCATGAGACCAAAATTTAACTCACGCACGACTGACGAGTCACTCACGACTCACTAGAAAATCACGACTCACCAGAAAATAACGACTTACGAAAAATTAATACTCACTAGAAAACTTGCACACGCTCAAGCACAACTTTTTTATTTCGACACACGTTCACGCACGCCCATGAGACGAAAATTGAACTCACGCACGACTGACGAATCACTCACGACTCACTAGAAAATCACGACTCACCAGAAAATAACGACTTACGAAAAATTAATACTCACGAGAAAACTTGCACACGCTCAAGCACAACTTTTTTATTTCGACACACGTTCACGCACGCCTATGAGACGAAAATTGAACTCACGCACGACTGACGAATCACTCACTACTCACAAGAAAGTCACCACTCTCCAGAAAATAGCGACTCACGAAAAATTAATACTTACGAGAAAACTTGCACACGCTCAGGCACAACTTTTTTATTTCGATACACGTTCATGCACCCTCATGAGTCGAAAATTTAACTCACGCACGACTGACGTGTTACTCACGACTCACAAGAAAATCACGACTCACCAGAAAATAACGACTCACGAAAAATTAATACTCACGAGAAAATCACGACTCACGAGGCACTCACGAGAAAATCACGAGGCGTTCAGGACTCATCAGACACTCTCTAAAAGCTTACGAGCAACGGTTAAACAAATAATAATACAAACGACCTACGACCAACTAAGATCGGTGGAGACTGGAGCACGAGGTTTTGCATACAAATACAAATTTTGCCCATGAACATTCCATTAAGAAACAGGGGAAAACTTCTCACATATCAATGAATGCAGTCCAATTCAAGTTTAGGCTCAATGATTAGGGGCCTCCTTTTTGTAGCCGAGTCCGAACGGCGTGCCGCTGTGCGACACCTCTTTGGAGAGAAGTTTTTATATGGCATAGTACCTCAAAATATTGCATGCATAGGAGGGGAAAATCACCGCTGAAAATTTTTTTTTCTGATGGTCCCGCCAGGATTCAAACCCAGGCGATGAGCGTGCTAACCTCTGCGCTACAGTGGCCTTGCACCTCTGCACTACGAGGTTTTGCATAAAATAGAAATGTTCGGATCGACACACTAAGCCTATCCTTAGACCAATACTGGGTAAACTGGGTCCTTAGAGACTGAATAAACCATATGGTAAGCAACAGTTGGCTAAATAAGGGGAGAAAATGATGCAGGCATTTTTGCGTAAGTCGCGATTGTCTCGAGAGTCGTAATTTTCTCGTGTGTCTCGATTTGTGTCGTCAGCATGATTTCACTCACTCACTCTCACGTACGAAGAATTTCAATTCAATCACACTCTCGCACGATTGGATTTGGATCTCACTCACGAATCACGTGCACTCCTCTACTTTGTGTAACAGTAATGACGTAGTTGGCAAAATGTCGAGCGAAATCCCTACTATCGGACAGTTGCAGAGCCCGCAGCGCACAATCCCTGTACATATCTAAAATAATGCCGACATGCGTGCAGACTATAAAGCGGGGCAAGATTGACACCGCGAGCTGTAACGCCTAGATGGGAAAGTTTCAAAGGGATACACAGGCCATTCGAACATACTCAGGCCATAGAGATATGGCAACAAAAGTGGTTGTATAAGATTCGAAGGTGGCTGAATATTTCCAATAAACGGACGTGGAGAGATAAGAGGCACGACGATATGAATTATTACCTAACTCTAATGTTATCCGATCATGGCCCGTGAATGAGAGAAATCATTCTACAAAATTTTAGCCTTATCGGATGAAAATTGAGCCCTCTTTGGGCGCAGTGTGTCTTAAAGGATACACTCAGTGTGGGATCGCTTATTTTTGTTCGCTCTTCCACAATGTTACATTTCGTCGCCCACGCTCTTAACTCGGACTGAGACGACCCGAAAGGCTTCGCTATAACCAATTGTATCGATGGCAGTTTCCTAGCATTCTCGTCTGCTTTCTCAATGCCACTTAATCCGCTATGGCCCTGCATCCAAACGATGAGGATGGTGCCATCCCCAGAGGATGGTGCCATATCCTTCTTACATTCCAAGACTTGTCGTAACCTTGCCGTTCTGATTATTGCCCTGATAGCCAATTTACTGTCCATAAGGATATTCACATTCAACATCCTTGCGTTAACAACCCGCCACCTCACGCATTAGGGTGGTCGCCCAAATATCCGACTGCAGAACCGTATTATGATCAGGCAGTCGGTAACAGATTCCAATCCCTGGATCCTCCATGTAGACTGCCAGAACCAATGTGCCCTCTATCTATGTGTAGCATAAACTTCCAGATGGCAATACCAAAGTTCCGTCATTCCAAGACTGTGCCGCTGGCAGCAATGCCTCGCACTCGACGTCAAGTATCGCCTCATGTATCCGATCGAAAACCTCTTCCATTCCTTCAAGGTTTCCTATCGTCGCCTCGATTATACCACGATGGTAAGTGGAGCTCCCATCGCCTTAAGTCTCATAGCCGCTGTGGCTGCTTCACACTTAATCTGTATGTCTATGGGTCGAATACCTAGAATAGTCTCCAGTGCCCTAGTGGGCGTGGTCCTCATCGCTCCGCTTATGCCATGATAACATGTTCTCTGAACCTGTTGTATTATCATTACGTTGGACTTTTTCTCCATTGCAGTCCACCAAACTATTGAGGCGTTAGTAAGTATTGGTCTAATCACGCTCCTGTAAAGCCAGAGGACAATATTCGGATTCAGGACCCATTTCGAGTTTACGAGCCTACGGCCAAACTATTGAGGCGTAAATAAGTGGTCACGTTCCTGTAGAGTCAGTGGACTATCCACAGATTCAGGTCCCAATTCGAGCCTACATAGGGCCCAATATCTGTGAGCCTTCTCGGTACGCTCCTTAATGGGACAATTCTGATTAAGTTTCCTATCTAAGATCACTCCAAAGTATTTGACCTTGTAAACTATCGAAATTGTTCTATTGAGGAAATCTGGTGCGTCAAATTTGCCCACCTTGGTCATCCTCGTGAACAGGTAGATTTCAGTCTTCTCTGGATAAACACTCTATAGGAGTGGGTAAACACTCTATAGGAGGGTAAACACTCTATAAAATGCTCCCTAAGGCATGCTTATGGCACTTTCTCCCTTATACGTATGTTATGGGACTCACAATTTATCCACCTGTTCTTTATCATATGGTTTTTGCAGTCTCTAAGGACCCAGTCCCCGAAGAACCCAGTCTAAGGGTAGGATCAGTGCGTCGGTCCGAACATTGTTAAAGGCCCCCTCGATGTCAATGCTTACGGTTGGCATCGAGGGATTCTTCTATTGGGTGCCCAAAAAGTAATTGCGGATTTTTCATATAGTCGGCGTTGACAAATTTTTTCACAGCTTGTGACTCTGTAATTGCATTCTTTCTTCTGTTAGTTATCAGCTGTTACTTTTAGCTTGCTTTAGAAAAAAAGTGTAAAAAAAGTATATTTGATTAAAGTTCATTCTAAGTTTTATTAAAAATGCATTTACTTTCTTTTAAAAAATCCGCAATTACTTTTTGGGCAACCCAATATTTTATGCACAACCTCGTAAGGAGCAGTCTTCACCGACCTTCCGCTGCCCTAGGCATGCTGTTTGTATTTAAGCAGTTGATTATAAATCCAACTCTTTATCATGGTGCCCACAAGTATTCCATCCGGATACTTAAATGGTTTGAAGTCCATCTACCATAAAATTCCATAATCTACTATAGCACTACTATAACCCTAAAATATGCGCTCAGTTTTAACCAGGGCTGCAGAGTTGAGCAATTTTTACCAATTTTAGACTGCCGACTGCTCCGACTTCCGAGTAACAAAATTTTTATTTAATTTTCCCTAAGCCAATATACTTTTGTAACAAAACAAAATAGTTTTCTTAACATTTTATGACCATTTTGCGAAGAAAAGTGATTTCCATGACTTTGTCATAAAACCGCACCTGCTTTCAAAAAACGTAGACTTATCGCAATTAATTTATGTTTTTAAAATATAAACCATCCAACGCAACAAGTCTCTGAAAAGGTTTCCAGAAATCTCACTCCTTAGAATTTCGAGAAATTTGTTTCTTTGATTTTTTGAGTTATAAAAAATTGCCGACTTTCGACAACCTTATTTTCCTCCAAAAGCATGACCTTGTATAACGGAACATTTTCTTTAACTAGATTCATTCGTCCACTTTACTTCAAATTGTATTAGGATTGGTCTTTCCCAACTCGAGCTAGAATTTTTCAAAGACAAAAAATTCTTGGGAATTTTTCTACTCATTCGTCGTTAATCGGTAAAGTCAGTCTACCCATAATCGTCCATCCGTTCAACAGATAGGCAAAATCACGATAGCATTCGATCGAATGAGGCTATCCGCATAAAATTTTTCATAGATACTTCTTACTGATGAAGGTCGTTGTCCAGATTGTTTTTTTAGTTTATAATACTAAACAATTTTAAAACACTTAAAAATTTCGTTTCTGAGTATGGACTTTCGTTTCTGAGTATGGACTTTCAAAAGCTGAGCTTTTAAAAAAAAACCGGTGCAGGTTTTAAATATATTTATATCCTACACCACTACTGTGGTATGAAGCATACCGGTCAGCTCAGAAACATTTTCTGATACGATAGCCGGAATGGTTCCAACAGAACTAGAGACCATGGAGCGAGCCAGTATCTACACCGCGAAGTGCAACACACAGAGAGGACAAGGTGAGATTCAAACGGATCGTAAATGGGCCATACGAGAGGAGACTATCGCGATGGCAACAAAGGTGGATAAATGAGAATCGGGCCAGGTGGACGCGACTAGTAACCGAGGTACATTTTTCCACTGCGAGCGCTGGATTAAAAGACGCCGGGAATTGGAAATAACCATTGGCAACGTTTCGCCTGGGACAATAATCCAGAAGATGCTAGAAGACAATGAGGCGATGATGGGATAAGCCAAACAAGTACTGAGCAAGAAGATGGTAGACCAGGGCGCAGCGGAGTGTATGAAAACGGGGGTGTGTACGCAGACACAATGAAGATGATATGGAAAATCCCCAGGTATGGGGACCACCTCGAAGTAATGTGAATGCGGTTCCGAGTTGGAATTAATCCAAAGGGGTGGGGTTTTAGCCTGTTCCATTGACAACGGAGTCAGGCATAAGGCGAGAGATGCAGTCGCCACATGCGTAAAGTATTCTCCCATACTGATCCGCAAAAAAAAAACCAAAAATCCCACAAAGCCCTGTAAACCAGGAAGAAGATACACCTGGACGCAGCGTTGTAGAGTATGAATGTGAAGGTCGGAACGCAGACACAACGAAGATGATATGGAAAATCACCAGATATGGAGTCCACCTCGAAGTAATGGGAAAACGGTTCCGAGGTGGAATTAATCCCCAGGGGAGACACAGGATGGGGTTTAAGCCAGAACCGAGAGACGCACTCGTCACATGCGTAAAGCATTCCCCCTTACTGATCCGCAAAAAAAAAAAAACTCCCACAAAGCCCTCTTAACCAGATAAGATAAAGAAAATGGAGAAAGTTAGAAACTACAGCTTTGAGATAGTCAGCAACTTTATCTACCTCGGCACCGCCATTACCGAAACAAATGACACCAGTTTAGAAATAAAACGAAGAATAATATTGGCTCACAGATGCTACTTTCGATTAAGCCAGCATATGAGGAGCAAAGCCATCTTTCGACAGACGAAGAGTTCACTATAGAAGCACTACTACCCGTGCTGTTCTATGACTCCGAAGCATGGGTACTGGCGAAAGCAGGCGGTACTTGGAGGCGATACTTGGAGTGTTTGAGAAAAAAATCCTTCTTAAAATATATGGACCAGTCTGCGTTAATGGAGAATATATGCGTCGTATGTACCACGAGTTGTATGACGACGGTAGCATAGATTAACGCATCATAAATCAACGGATGCGTTGGGTAGGTCATGTTGTCAGAATGGATGAAGAAGCTCCAGCAAAGAAGTCTTCTGATGGCTACCATAATAAAATACGCATAAGGAAACGAATAAAACTCTGATGATGAGGGGCCAAGTGGAGAGCGACATCACGAAACTGTGTGTCAGAGATTGAAGAAGCAACGCAGAAGATCGAAACGAGGCGTTCGACTGGAGGAACAAATTTTCTGTAACGGCGTATTAAGTATTAATAAGTAAAGTAAGTATTCAGTAGTTCCCAAAAATTTAAAAAAAAAAAACTTTAATTTTGTTCCAGAATATTCCACATTTTTTTTAATATTAAATTTCCGTTATGTTTATAAAAAATTATAAACATTTTTAAAACATTTTTGTTTCAAAATTGTTTTGCTTATTTTTTGCTACAATCATTCATTGGCCACACTGATCTTAACTGTATGCTTGCCTTATTGCACAATGGGGATGTGAAGATATCTTCTGCTAGGCTGTATAAGTACGCTGCAGAGTGGGTGTGCTTGTGTGTGTGTGTGCCAGTATTTGTTTACGGGGGGTTTTGTAAATCAAAAACAAAAAAGAAAATCGTATCGTTTTGGGCATTTTTCAAAGGAAATCTATGAATCATTTAGCAGATATTAAGTAAAAATGAATGACACACTAGTGACAAAGAGGCGACGAACACAAAACACAAAATGAAGCGTATGTGTAGTATGGATGTGACCGCCTTAAAATCCTATGGTCTGTCACTGAACTCCCCCCGAGCAACAAACCACCCCATAGAGAAGGTAGCCATTAAAAATCGTATAGGCCATACGCGTATCATACAATAGGGTCGTTGGTATGTCCGGTTCTCTGTCTGTCCGTCCGTACATCTATGCAATATATTCGATTTTCAAGTAGATGTTTATGTACAACAACAATAACAACAACCATGAGAACAATAATAATGACAAACAACAACAAGCGGTGACATTGTAATGTGATTGTCATTGTGATTGTGATTGTGCTTTAGCTGCTTAATGTCGTTGATACCGTTGTCAGTCGGTTCTTGTTGTTGTAGTTATTGTTGCCACAGAAAATTATTATTTGATGACCATTCTCTCTATAACGCTCAGAGAAATGACACATATTTCGCTTTCATGTTTTTGTTGTTTTATTATTTCATTGCGTTTGTTTGTTTGTTTGTTGTTACCTTTTCTTTGTTTTTGTCCAAAAATAAAGTCCTTACCACCATGAGCCAGCCTTCTGCCATGGCTTCAAAAACACAAAATCCCACACACACACGCACAAACACATTTATACGCACTCAAAAGCACTCTTACACACACAGATAGCTAAATGTTAATGTGAGTGCGTGTAGATGGTTGGAAGTTCAACTAAATGTTGTTGCTGTTGTTTTTGTGTTGGGACAAGGATAAAGTAGCTGGGTTATAAAAACAATTTGGGTTTTTGTTGTTGTTTAGATTTGTGTGAGGAGGGTTTTTGGGGGGGAGGGGAGGCACTAACAAAACATTTCCTTTTTCTAGTCACTTCAACAACAACATTGAAGGCAAATCTGCTGCTTACACTTATTTAAGCCTTATCCCACTTTTAATAGAAGTTTTTGTTGTTTTCTTTTTGTAGTAGCTATAGTAGTTGTAGCTGTTGTTGTTATCGTTGTATTGCTATGATGTTAATGCGAATATTAAAAATAATATTAAACACAAAATGTTAAAAAATTCTAAAAATTTAAAATTTCTTAATATTTTACTTGGATTTTTTTCAAATTTTTGTTATTTTTATTTCCACACTCTCCCAAATACCTGTAAGAGAGAGGCTTTTTTTGATTTTTTTTTTTTCAATAACAACCTTAGCTAGATGTTGTTGTTGGTTTCTTGTTTTATTATTATTTATTTTATTTTTATTTATTTTTTTTTTTTATGAACTTGCAATTATTCAAGTGACCGTCGAATAATTTCAAAAACACATACACACTTTCGTACACACATACACTTGTTTAGATATAGGGTGCCTGCCACTCTCAGTTTGTTTGGTTGGTTGAAAGCAATGCGCGCGCGAGTTGATTTCGTAAAAGTCGTTCGTTTCATACTGAGCCCCTTGTGCTTGATTGCAGCAACATCAACCTGAAGCACCAAGCACCGCTGGCGGCGTAAAGAGCTTTTTCTTTTAGACTTTTGCTGGTAATGTGGGGTGTAAGGGTTGCCAGATGAAACAATTTTGGAGATTTACAACCAAAGGAGATTTACAATAAAAAACAAAAACATTGGTTTTTTAAAGTTGATGTGAAAAAAGAATTTCCGAAGAATTGAGGGACAAATAAGTTTCTTTATATGAAGCCGTTCTCACTTACACTCAGAGAAATACGAGTGCCGATATTAGCAGACACTGTCTGCTGTCTGTAAATAGTTTATTTTGCTGCTTTTACAGCAGTAATTTTAAGACCAGCCAGCTGCCTGCTAAAAAGGTTGTTGTTAGCTAAAAATGTCAGTTTCTTCATTTATGAAAGGGTTATTAGGGGGGAGTAAAATAAAATCGAATAAACTGAAACAAGAAAGAGCGTGCTTAGTTCGGCAAAATCGAATCTTATATACCCTAAACCATGGATCACACTTGTCGAGTTTTTTGCGTGGCATCTCTTTTTAGGCAAACAAAGAATAATGGATAAGAATTGTTATGCTATTGAAGCTTTATCAAGTTATAGTCCAATTAGGACCATTAATGAATTGAATGTTGAAGACCATTGTAGAAGTCATTGTGTAATATTTCATTCCATTGGGATAAGAATTGCGCCTTGAAGGAGCTCAAGAAGCAAAATCGGTTTATATGGGAGCTATATCGGGCTATAGATCGATTCAGACCATATTGTACATGTATGTTGAAGGTGATGGGAGAAGCCGTTGTACAAAATTTCGGATGAGAATGGCGCCCTCTTGTTGCTCAAGAAGTCAAGATCTCTGATCGGTTTATATGGCAGCTATATCAGGCCACAGACCGATTTGAACCATATAGTTAGCACAGTTTTCGGAAGTCAAAACAAATAACTTAATGCAAAATTTCAGCCAAATCGGATGACAATGAAGCCCTCTAGTGGCTCGATCGGTATTCTTACCAATGGTTCTATCTCTCTTCCTTTTAGGTGTTACAAACAAATTCACTAAGTCATAGTACCATGTACCACAGTAGTGGTGTAGGATATAAAAACTTCCTGCAAAGTTTGAACCAAATCGGATGAGAATGGAGCCCTCTAGTGGCTCAAGAAATCAAGGTCTCTGATCGGTTTATATGGCAGCAATATCAAGTTATAGACCGATTTGAACCTTACTAGGCACAGTTGTTAGAAATCAAAGCAAAACACTTCAAGCTAACTATCAGCCAAATCGGATGAGAATGGCGCCCTCTTGTTGCCCAAGAAGTCAAGATCTCTGATCGGTTTATATGGCAGCTATATCAGGCCACAGACCGATTTGAACCATACAGTTAGCACAGTTTTCGGAAGTCATAACAAATTACTTAATGCAAAATTTCAGCCAAATCGGATGACAATGAAGCCCTCTAGTGGCTCGATCGGTATTCTTACCAATGGTTCTATCTCTCTTCCTTTTAGGTGTTACAAACAAATTCACTAAGTTATAGTACCATGTGCCACAGTAGTGGTGTAGGGTATAAAAACTTCCTGCAAAATTTAAGCCAAATCGGATGAGAATGGCACCCTCTTGTTGCTCAAGAAGTCAAGATCTCAGATCGGTTTATATGGCAGCTATATCAGGTTATAGACCGATTTGAACCATACTAGGCACAAAGCGGATGGGAATAGCGCCCTCTAGTGGCTCAAGAAGTCAAGATCGAAAATCGGTTTATATGTCAGCTATAACAGGTTATCAACCGATTTGAACTATACTAAAAAACAGCTGTTGGAAACCAAAGCAAAACATCTCATGCAAAATTTCAGCCAAATCGGATAAGAATTACGCCCTCTAGAGACTCAAGAAGTCAAGATCCAAGATCAGTTTATATATGCCAGCAAAATCATCCGATTTGGCAGAATGAATTTTTCTATAATTTGCAATATACTTGTCAAATATGGTCTGAATCGGTCCAAAACTTGATGTAGCCCCTATATAAACCGATCTCCCGATTATATTTCTTGGTCCTCTACAGAGCGTAATTCTTATCCGATTTGGTTGAAATTTTGTATTGCTACTTTTTTATGACCTCTAACATATGGTCTGAATAGGTCTATAACCTGATATAGATCCAACATAAACAGTTCTCCCGATTATACTTCTTGAGCCTCTAGAGGGCGCAATTCTTATCCCATTAGGCTGAAATTTTGCTCAATGGCTTTTTCCATAACTTTCAATATACTTGGCAAATATTGTCTGGCAAATATTGTCCATAACCTGACATAGCACCCACACAACCCTATCTCCGATTTTACTTCTTGAGCCTCTAAAGGGCGCAATTCTTATCCAATTAGTTTGAAATTTTGCACAGCGACTTTCTCTATGACTTTAAGCATACGTGTCAAATATAGTCTAAATCGTTCTATAAGCTGATATAGCTCCCAGATAAACCGTTCTCCGATTTCACTTCTTGAGCCTCTAAAGAGTATAATTATTATCCAATTTGGCCGAAATGTTCCACATTGTCTTTTTCTATAACCTTTAACAAACGTGTCAAGTATGGTCGACAATAACTTCATATAGCTCTCATACAAACCAATCTTCCGATTTTACTTCTATAGGCGCAATTCTTATCCAATTTGGCTAACATTTTCCACAATGACTTAAACTATGGTCTCCAAAATCCAAACCAAGTATGGCCAGAAACGGTCCATAATCTGATATAGACCCAACAACATAGCAATTCTTATCCATTATTTTTTGTTTGCCTATAAAGAGATATCAGACAAAGAACTTGACAAATGCGATCTATGGTGGAGGGTATTTCAAGCACGCTTTTACTTGTTCTAATTTACCTTTAAAATGTATCTTCTAGAGCCGATTTAATTTCTTTCAAATTTAAAGTGTTTTTATTTTTGCTATTTCCCTATTATGTAATCTGGCAACCCTGTTTTACATAGCAGCAAACACACATTTTACATTATTGTAGTTGTGTGTGGTGGTCTTCTTTGAAAAGCTCTTTTATTTATTTATTATTCATGTGTAGTATTTCATATTCATTTGTTGTTTTCTTCATACTTTTTTATTGCTGTTTTTGTTGTCTTCGTTTGTTGTTATTTACAGGCTGCTTGCTTGGTGTGTGTGTGTGTGCTGCATTCGCTATTCTCGCACTCAGCTGTATAATGTTGGTGGCCAACAACAAACAGTGAGACCCTAACATTAGTGGAATGGGGGGAAGGGTGTCAAAAGGGGAGTAACTCACATAGCACATAGTGGTGTGGTGTGGACCATGGGAAGGACACACACAGGCGAGGATATCTTCACATTTTTATTTCCTTTTGCCTTTGGGAAATGGGGACAAACGTTATGAAACAACAAATGCAAAAACAAATAAACAGAAGAAGAAAAAATAACAACACAAATGAATTGCTGCATTCACTGAGGTTCACACACACACACGAACAAATGCAAACTTTACATAGCAAAACTTGCAGCAATTTGCCTGCGACCCTTGCTCTCAGTGTACCAGAGTATCTACTATGGCTGGCAAACAAACAACAAAAATTAATTGAGTGACGGTCTGGTTGATGAAGATGAGGAAATGTATACCCTTCTACCTATCCACCTACCTCTTCTAATGGCTTATGCCTTAGCATTGTCCATCGCTTGCTAAGAAATTTTAATTGTTTGCTTTTTTACTTTTGCGTGCAAAAATATACCCACTATAAACTTAAGGAATTTTTCGTATAAAAAAACACAAAACACACCAAGTACTTGGATTTTTCCCCGAAAAAAAGTTTTACGCACAAGCACCTATCTTAACATATGGACTAGCATATATATATACATATTTCACTTGATTTTATGAATTTCTGTTTGTTTGTCGCTGCTGAGTCTGTACGTTTGAATTTATGTACCCCTGAATTTGCTTTAAATTTGTTTTACATATATCTACAGGTAGCTGTAGTAGCAGCGGCAGCAACAGCAACATCATCGACACCAGCTCCCCCCCCCCAATGAAGTATGAAAATCAAAAGTGAGAAAGAGGTTCACACGCACCCGCACATTTCATTATTATCGTCTTCTTTTGTCTCTATGCAATGCACATTAATCGATTTTTGCTCATGTGCTTTAGCCAATATACAGCAGAGTTGCCACAGTTCAATAATTATCAAAAATAATGCAATTGTAAATTATAGAATTTCCCCCAAACATCTAATGAAAGAACAGCGGGAAGACTTTTTCCCATATCAATGAGTCACAAGGGATCTACCCATTTACACCCTATTCCAAAAAAACGTGCCACTAACCAAACACAAGCTGACGAAGCTCACAGAAAGTCAAAACAAAACACCCCATACAAAATTTCAAATCGGATAAGAACTGCGCCCTCTAGAGGCTTTGGAGGCTCAAGAAGTCAAGATCCGAGATCAGTTTATATGCCAGCTATATAAAAACATGGACCAATTCGGCCCATTTACAATCCCAACCGACTTACACGAATAGGAAGTCCTGACGCGGGATAGCTGTGAGCACCACTCAGGCTGGAACATTGAGGTCCGATCTGTGTGATGCTCATTGCTGTCACACGAAGCTTAGCTGCGAGTTACCGAGCCTACTACCGCCCAAAGGTTGCGGATAGTAGAATGCTTCATACGAAAGCAGCTGCAGCGGCAGTCGCGGACAATCAGCGGTATCGAGCCGAGAGTCTCAGTGAGAGGCCGGGCGGCACCCGCTCTTGCACAAATTCTGAGTGCCTATGATGCTCGATATGATAAGGCGAGTCATTGGCGCCTTTAAATAACCAATGGCCACCTTGTTCCCGAGGCTATCGCCCCTTTGGACCGGAACAAACTTGCTCACATAGCTGCTTGACGAGGATCGCCACCTCCGCATAAAAATGTGCCTACAACAACAACTAATAGGGAATAATTGTGGAAAATTTCAAGCGCCTAGCTTAACTGCTTCGAAAGTTAGCGACAGATAGGTAGACGGACAGACATGGCTAAATCGACTCAGACTGTCAGGACTATCAAGAATCTATTATAAAGGGTGATTTTTAAGAGCTATAGGAATGTTTTTCCAAAAAAACACATAAAATTCAGAAAAATGCATGAAATCTTCATTTGATCGATCCGGTCCATATAATTTAATGATTGAATATTATTTCACGCAAAAGTTGACCGCGGTTGCGCCTCAAATGATCCATCCGCTTAGTCCAATTTTGGCATAATCTTTCCAACATTTCGAACGGTATCTTACGAATAAATGCTTCAATGTTATCTTCCAATATGTCAATTGAAGCGGGCTTGTCTATATAGAATTGAGCTTTAATATAGCCCCAAAAAAATAGTCTAAAGACGTTAAATCGCGCGATCTAGGTGGCCAATTGACCGGTCCCGAATGTGAAATAAAAGGTTCACCGAACTCGCCTCTCGCTAAGTCCATTGTTACGCGTGCTGTGTGGCATGTGGCACCGTCTTATTGAAATCACATGTCAAGCAAGTCAAGTTCTTGAATTTTATGCAAAAAAAAGTTGGATATCCTTTCACAGCAACGCTCACCATTCACAGTTATGTTACGATTCGCATCATCTTTAAAGAAGTACGGTCCAATGATGCCACCAGCCCATAAGACACACCAAACTGTGTCTTTTTCTGGACGCATTGGAAGCTCATGCAATGCTTCTGGCCGATCTTCACTCCAAATCGACAATTCTGCTTATTTACGTAGCCATTGAGCCAAGAATGAGCTTAGTCGCTGAACGCAATTCGAACACCATGAACTTTCTGATGTTGGTTTGAGCCTCCGTTGAAAATAGGGTACTACATTTTGTGATATCCGAAGGGGTGGCGGACCCTCCCCCTTACCCCAATTTTCAAAAACGCAAAACCTCGGAGATGCGTGAACTGATGTAAGCGAAAATTTGTATGGTACCCCAAAAACTTGAAGTTGGTATAAAATTTTGAGGTTAAATAACCTAGGGGAACGCCCCATCCCAAAACTCACCCGAACGAATATGTTAACCAATTGGAACAATATGGGTATCCGATGAAACGTATTTAAGAGTAGAGTGCAAACATGGCATAAAAATAGCACCCTAAGTGTTGAGGGGGTCGAGGGGGTCCCCCACCCCCAGAAACATCAAACCACAGGACACTTATAATGCTTTGGGCATTATGGGTATCAAATGAAAAGTATTTAAAAGTAGAGTAAAAATTAATAGCGGTCGAATGCGCAAGGCTAGCCGCTTAAAATTTTGCATAGATACTAAGCATTGATATAGGTCAATGGAGATTTCAAATGGGCAATATTGGTTCAGATTTCGATAAAGCTCCCATATAAACCGATCTCCCGGTTTGACTTTTTGAGCCCCTGGAAGGCGCAATTTTTTCCCAATTTGGCTGCAATTTTACACGTAGTGTTCTGTTATGATTTCTAATAACTCTGCCGAGTACTGTCGAAATCGGTCTGTAACCTCATATAGCTCCTATATAAACCGATCTTCCGATACGACTTCTTGAGCCCCTGAAAGGCACAATTTTTGTCCGATTTGGCTGAAATTTTGCATGCGGTGTGCTGTTATACTTTCAACAAGTGTTCTAAGTAAGGTTCAAATCGGTATATAACCTGATATAGCTCCCATATAAACCGATCTCCCGGTTTGACTTCTTGAACCCCTGGAAGCCGCTATTTTTTCCGATTTGTCTGAAATTTTGCATGTAGTGTTCTTTTATAACTTGTAACAACTGTGCCAACTACGAAACAAATCGGTATATAACCTGATATAGCTCCCATATAAACCGATCTCACGATTTGACTTCTTGAACCTCTGGAAGGCACAATTTTTGTCCCATTTGTCTAAAATTTCGCATAGGGTGTTCTGTTATGACTTCCAACAACTGTATCTAGTACGGTCCAAATCGTTTTATAATCTGATATAGCTCCCATATAAACCAATCTCCCGGTTTGACTTCTTGAGCCCCTGGAAGGCAAAATTTTTATCCGATTTGGGTGTAATTTTGCACATAGTGTTCTGTTAGGACTTCCAACAACTGTAACAAGTAGGGTACAAATCAGTCTATTATCCGATATAGCTCCCATACAAACCGGTCTCTCGATCATCCTTGTTCGGTTCCCAGAAGCTTTAATTTTTGCTGATTTGACAGGAGTATGTAGAATAAAATTGTGACCTTCAACTAAATTTTTTGTATAACTATTTAACAGAATCCATGGTGGTGGGTTAGGCCCTTCCGAACTTAGAACGCTTTTACTTGTTTTTTCCCCATATGTCCCCTAAACCCATACAAAATTTTTTTTGCATCTAACATTTGTAGGCTGCACAGCAAATGTTCTAAAAAATTGTGATTTTGAAACCATCTTTGGTTTCAAAATCATTTTGGGGATATTGTAGACCTCAAACGGACTCTTTTTGGATTTTGAAATCAGACCATAAATGAAGATTTGGCAGCACAAATAATTGTTAGAAATACCGAGGTGACCAATTTTAGGGGCATGTCAAAAGGCGCACGGACAACCTAGGGCCTGAAAATTTTCCACACGACCTCGTTTACACCTTAGCTCCAACCATTTCATATATCAAAGAGATATCTCTACTCTTTCTCACAGGGTATATTTTTTACTAGTTTCTTTCGATTTTCTCCCACTGTGCAACGACTGAAAGTCTATATTCTTCTCTAGAAATGTCTACAACATATTTTACCGCTCAGTTCAACAGATAAAAAGTTGTGGACTTATTGCGAGAAGAAGGACACTAATCAGAATAAGCGAAAGTGAATAATCGAAACTTTTAAGCCCCTTTTAAGTGATTTGGCTGTCTTAATGAAAGAAACTAGATAACATTCTTCCTTTGGTTGTTCCCTTAGTATAACGAAAACTATTTAAAGAAAAATTTTATTTAAATTTTTAAATAAACTAAAACCAACTTCAATTCCATAGATTTGCCTGCATAAAATCATCAAAAAATTCCCAAAAAACACACATAAACGGCAACGCTGCCCCAACACACTGCCAGTGGCCCGTGGTGGCTCTCCTTTCACCACCATTACCATCGCCATTCCGTGTTTCATTTAATGGAAGTCTCTTCTACACATTGTTTTCTATTTGTTTACATTTTTGCACTTGACTTTTTTTCTGAACAGATTTCACTGTTAATTGTGGTAATTTTCGTGTTTTCTCTTCACTATTTTACTTTGTTTTTATTTTTTTTTTTTTTTTAGTTACGAATATTTCCCACAACCTGGGTAGAATATGTATTGCCATGTGTTGTTGCCTTCGTTTTATGCCTTCTCATTTACACTTGACTCGGAAGCACATACACACACCAACACAATCACGAATTATATGCACCATTTTAATGGGGCTCGACTTACTAACTAAAGTGGCGGTTAGGGGCTTTTCTTTCTTTGAGTTGGAGAATTGGATTTGCCACAAGTCCTTTTGCCTTCGAAAAATATAGGGCAGTGTTTTCTACGTTACTACATACATGCATATACATAGATATAATACGTAAAAACATACATACACACAGAGAAGAACTTTGGCATGCACATAAACTCCAGAGAAATGTGCTCGCTCTCTATCTCTCTCTCTCTCCGTTTTTTTACATTTTCTCTTTGCCCGCAGTGAATGTTTTTACAAAACGTGAGTAGTCTAGGGGTTGCCATGTAGCAACAAATATCTGACGACGATATCGAGTAATTATAAGGCTTACCACAATAAGTTTAGAATATTAGTAAACCGGCTAAAGACTAAAGGCACAGAAGCCGATGGGTTTTTTGCTGAGCGAATTAGGACCTGAGGTGGCATGCTGATAAGGTATATAAATCTGACTTGAAGACAAACTAGTATGTGCTTAACATAGGGCCAAAACACCATAAGCGCATTAAGGAATTTTGCGTTGAAAAGTGCAACTCTGCAAACAAATCCCATAAAACAAACAGCCAGCCAAAAGTTACGGCTTAAGTTAAGTTAGGTTAGGTTAAAAAGAGGGTACAGATATTAATCCGCCCCATGCCACTATGGATATACACCTAAGCCAGTAATCGACTTGTTGTGCGCTCTAAATAAAACAAGTTATAGTGCGATTCGGACCATAAATGAATGCTGAACATTGTAGAAGTCATTGTGTAATTTTTCAGTTGATTCGTATAATAATTGCGCTTTGTGGAGGTTAAAGAAGCAAAATCGGGAGATAGGTTTATATGGGAGCTTTATCAAGCTATTGATCGATTCAGACCACATTAGACACGTAAGTTGAAGGTTATGAGAGAAGCCGTTGCAAAAAATTTCTGCCAAATCGGATGAGGATTGCGCCCTCTAGAGGCTCAAGAAATCAAGATCCAAGATTGGTTTATATGACAGCTATACCAGATTATGGACTGATTTGAATCAAACTTGCGTCTGAGACCCCATAACGTATATATTAAGTCGATCTAGCCATGTCATCCGTCTGTCCGTCCTTCCGTCTGTCAGTCCGGCGAAAGCACGCTAACTTTCAAAGCAGTAAAGCTAGTCGTTTGAAATTTTGCACAAATACTTTTTATTGTACAGGTCGATTAGGATTGTAAATGGTTCAAATCGGCCATATAAATCGATATTGGGTCTTGACTTCTTGAGCCTCTCGTCCGATTTTGTTGTGGTGTTTTGGTATATCTTCCAACAACTGTGTTGGAAGTGATACCAAAATCGGACGACAGTTGCGCCCTCTAGAGGCTCAAGAAGTCAAGACCCAATATCGGTTTATATGGCAGCTTTATCAAAATATGGACCTATTTGAAACATTTACAATCCTAAATTTTATGTTATGATTCTCAACAACTGTGCCCAGTACGGTCCAAATCGGTCTTTAACCAGATATAGCTCCCATATTTTAGCAGAATCCAAGGTGGTGTGGTCCCAAGATTCGGCCTAGCGGAACTTCTACTTGTTGTCACTCGATTCGTTCGATAGTGATGGGAATCAGCTGATTTTATACAGGGAAAACAGTTGTTTTCAATGATTTGGCGAACGAATCGAGTGACAAAAAGAAAAAAAAGTTAGTGGTCTAGGCCATTAAAGAATTTTCGACTTTGACGACTGAAATCGAGCATCACACAGTGGGATAGAACAGAAATTTGGAGTGGTTAGGGCTGAGGTGTAAGCGAGATCGTGTGCAATTACCTAAGGCCCTAGGTTATCCGGGCGTCTTTTGGCAGGCCAACTCGGTATTTAAAAAATTTATTGGGCCTGTCAAATCTTTGTTTGTGATCCGATTTCCAAAATCGGACTGCGTCCGGTACAAATATTATTTGAATCAGTTTATATACCGATAAAGACCCCATAAATACCGAATCCCCGATATGTCAACTTGTGACCATAGCAGCCGCAATTCCCGTTTTGATATCAAGGATAGTAAATAGGATTTGCCATGATATAGGAGCTATACCAAGTTATAAACCGATTTGAGACAAACTTGATTTGGCTATTGGAGACCAAAGTGAAAGTTATTGAAATTTCAGCCAAATCGAATAAGAAGTGCGCTCTCTAGCGGTTCAGGCAGTCAACATCCGAGATCGATTTATAAGGGAACTATTTTAGGGTATAAACCAATTTGGACCAACCCGGCTGAGCATGGAACAGTAGGTGGAGTTTTGGAACGCCGTCCACCAGACTACGAATTAAAAATTTTCTCATATACATTCCATTAACGAACAGCGGTGGTGCTTCTCTCATGTCAATGAATGCTGTCCGATACAATTTTAAGCTTAATGATAAAGGACCTCCTTTTTATTACGAAGTCCTAACGGCTTGAGCAGAGCGACTCCACTTAAGTTTACACAGCTGAGCCAGCAATTGAAAGAGATAACTACCGCTGGAAATTTTTGCTTATTTTCTCGCCGGAATTTAATGCTAGGCGTTCAGCGCCAGAGGCGGGCATGCAAACCTACCATTATAGGAGTAACAACTGCAGTATAAAGCCAATGCATGATAGTCGTTTAAGACTCAACTCTTTTCAATAGATCTTTGGCCCGTTTCAAAATGTTGGATAAGTAGTTTAATTTCAAATCGAATAACTTAAAATGGCTATATCTCCTTAATTTATTTTAACAAGAAACTGCAGGGAAGTGTTTAATAGGAAAACTTTAGTCATTCAGAAATTTTATAATTTTCTATAATTTCTGCTTTTGTATACGAAATTTCAAAGCCTACATAAGAAATAATCCTTCTAGATACCTCTCTGTTGGTATTTAGTTCCCCCTATTATCTTTCATTAGTAGCTTAGTATAGAAATAGATATGAACTACGAGAACAATCGCTTAGTAATTTTATTCCTTTTTTGTATCTTCTTGGAAACAAACACATATGAATAATGTTTATACTAAATAAATCCTTAATTGTTGTCTTTTTTCTTGAATTAATTTTTTCCTAAAATTTATTTTAATAAAGAAAATAACGATACATTTCGACTATGCCAGCGCCCTCTGGTGATGGCTTTCTCTGACTTTCACTAAATATAAAAGAATATAAGCATAAAAGTCTGTGATTTCTTTCCTCCATGTTTGTTTTCTATTACAGGCAAAATTTATTGTTGTAAGCTTTTCTTAAAAGCTTAAAAAATAAAATAAACAATATCGAAAAGCTTTAAAAATGTGTCGCTACACTGATAACACTGTCAAAGTGATTGAGAGCAGTAACCATGACGTTTAGTATCAGAGATGGCAACAATTTAAACATGGTACTGAAAATGTACTTTCAGCCACATACAAAGGGTAAATAAAAAATTTGGTTGGTGTGAGTAGGTCACCTAAGGGGTAAGTTCTGGGAAAGTATTTATAAAGATTGGTCGCTAAAAAACATATTTTGCGCTATAACACCGTATGTAAAGGGTGATTTTTAAGAGCTATAGCAAAGTTAAAAAAAAAACACATAAAATTCAGAAAAATTCATAAAATCTTTATTTAAATCGATAATACGGTCCATATACAGGATTCACTAATAATGTCATCATATAGGAGAAAACGTAAACAAAGAATGTATGTAAAAAGAGAACAAGTTGACATCCTCAATGCCAAGTACTGCCAAATATTAAAAAAAAAGTATATCGGCTGATCGCTTGGCTTAACCTTATTCAGTGAATCCTGGTCCATATAATTAAATGTTTGAAGATTTTTTCATGCAAATGTTGACCGTGACTGTGCCTCAAATTGTCCATCAACTAAGTCCAATTTTGGCATACTTTTTCCAACATTTCGGTACTCATTTTGAAGCATTCACGAATAAATGCTTCAATGTTGTCTTCCAATGCATCAATTGAAGCGGGCTGTATAAACATGTGCTTTAACATAGCCCCACAAAAAGTAGTGTGAAGGCGTTTAATTCCATGATCTATGCGGCCAATTGACCGGTCCCGTAAGTGAAATAAAATGTTCGCAAAAAATGTAAAAAAAAAGGAAAAACCGCAGCAACTTTTTCGGGATGCATTGGTGGCTCTTGCAATTTTTCTGTGTGTATTATAGTTAAGAACTATACCACAAACAACCAAAAATGGCGCGAACTAGTAACATAGACAAAATCAGAGTTGCACTAATCACTGATTTTGACAGATAGTGCACTGAATATTTTGTTGTTGGGCGACTGCCACTACCTGTAAATGAATAAATCTTGGTTAGGGCATTTCGTTGGGGGTAGATTTTTGTTGTTGAGCTGAAGATGCTACCATTGTTGCCTTTTTTGATAGTTTCCTACCAAAATTGGTAGGGTTTTATTCTCATGGTAGATTGGTAGGCTGACCTCAATATTTGGTAGATTTTTCCAATATATAAATATTACAAGGTTAATTACTGAAATAATCGACGGGGAAAACTCAAAATTAATTCATTTCTTGTTGTTTCATTGCATTCTTTATGTATCCAGAATAAAACTATAGATATCGGCGGGCCAAATACTGTTACAAGGGGACTCACTGCTTCAAATTTCGGGAAAAGGTCGTAAATTCTGACATTGGCCGTAACTGAACGAGTGTCAAGGGATCTCTTCCTAAATTTCGCAAATTCTCGGTAAGAAATACGGCTTTTGTGCGTTTAATGCATTCAATCGGATAACATGGATATGTAGCGGATGCATTCAAATATGGTGAGATCTGGTCCATATTCATTAGATGAGGGGTCTATGCAACTCACTGTAACGGCGCAAATGGGCAAAAACGCATTTCTCGGCTCAAACACTTAAATCGGAAGATTGCTTTATTTAAACTCGACACAGTTGTCGCTGAAATCGAGGCAAAAATACGATTTTATGAACTTAACATCTTAAGGGGAAATCGGTTTATATCAAGATATAGGCCATCTTTGAACTTTAGTCTTTAGAGTGATTTTAACAAACAGACGGACAGATATGTCTAAATCGTCTATTAATAATAAAAGGTTAGGTCACATGCAAAAACATAAAGTGGATAGGCCCCATGAACATTATTAAGGATGTCAAATCTGCCGATTGAAAATGTCATCATATAGGAGAAAACGTTAACAAAGAATGAATGTAAAAAGGGAACAAGTTGACATCCTTAATGTCAAATACTGCCAAAAAAAATTTTAATGGCACCTTGAAGATTTCGTAGGAATTTTGTGAGATGCGGATGTGAAGACAATTAAAACTCCTTTACATTTGCCATTTGGATTCCAAGGTGCAGTGAAACGTAATATATAGCCACTCCTGCATAATTGTCAACCTTGCCGACTAGTGCTGGAACCTGTTTTAGGCACTTGGAGGAAATGTTCCTTGGAGGAAATGTTTAGGAACACCACACAGCTGATGGCAGTTCCGGAGACCCTTTTATTTTTGGGTAGTACTGTTGGGGTAAGGAGGAAGGTCCAAAAAATTATATAGCCTATGTTTCCTTTTAGACCAACCTACACAATCTGTGAAAATTTCAATGTAATCGGTTCAGCCGTTTTTGAGTATATACGGAACAAATAAACAAACCGACAAGAAATTCCAAAAGAGCACTGCATCCCTCTATTGTTTGAGCCAATGTGGGTATTTCTGGGACTTTTGAGTTTTCTTCGTCTGAGACTTCGGAATCCCCATCAGTTTCGTAATCTTCGCTTTGCTTTGCCATATGTATTATGTCAGTATCAGATAGAGTAGCACAGGATGTGACTTCATCATCCTACTCGATCCACTTTGAGAGGTCACCAGTGGATGTGCTACTGATGACCGGTATTACAATGTCTGATTGTACAACTGCAGCATAGTTCGCATTTTCGTCATCTTGGGACAGCAGGTTGTTCCAAACATTGCGTAACCCTTGTGGTGTTACCTTGCCCCAAGATAAAGCAGCTGTCCCTAAAGCTGTCTTAATGTTCAAAGACTTGGCGAAATCATGTCTGCTGTCTGCAGCCATAAGTTTTTGGACGATTAATTTCGGTAATTGCATTTAAAACTTCGAATCACCCATTGATCCGTGGGCTAAATTAAGCAAGTGCAATTCTTTGGAAGAATTCTTTACTGCAACGTTTTCAGATTTTCTAGAAGCAAACCCAATTTGTAGTTCCTATCGAAGCTAATGATTTGTAGGTGTTCCCTTACTTCTGGCCCAAAATTATTGTTGAATCACTCGAGGAAACGTTCTTGTGTTACCCAGGCTCTCTTATTTGATTTATAAATTACCCGAAGGCTGGGAACTTTTTCTATTACCATCAGTTTGCATCTGTGTGTCCCAGCTGCATTACCACAAAGCAAAGCTGTTATTCTCTCGTTGGATGCTTTGTATCCATCGATGGCCTTATCATATCGAACATCATAGAGGGGCTATCACACAGGCTGGAAGTTTGAGTCAACACATGACGTTCTGTCCTGGATGGGGTGGAACTGCCGCTTTCTTCAGAGTCCGAGTACTTTGGCGTGACTTTTGTATTCAAACTTAGTTGGAGAATAAACGTCGAAGAATTAGTCAAAATGATACTGAATGCGTTTTAATCCTATCACAACTCGATACGAAGGAGTTGGGGGTTTAGGCTGTGGACGGTCCACTGGCTGTTTATGGCGGTGGATCAGCCAATTGTCACGTCATTGGGTGCTGCCATGCATGAAGTAGTGTTTTTAGTCGTCAACGTTGAAAATGCCCTAACAGGCAAAAAAAAAAAACTTGAAATTTAACAAATTCGGCCCGGCCGGGATTCGAACTTGGGCACACAGAACAATAGCGAGAACCGTTGCCGTCAATACAATTTTCACTAGTTGCACAGACTCATGTGCATACCATGGGAGTAGTGTAATTGCAGCAGACAAAAAAATGTATCATTACACTAAAACACATGCATTGGGAAAAGTACAGCTAATACACAGGGTTGTCGAGTTATTTGTATCGTAGTGGCGTTATCGCCATAAATACGATAAAAATACAACATACCAACATACGGACCTTGAAGCCATCGCACCTAATATGGTTAAAAAGTGTTCTAACCAAAGACGAAATGCTAAGTGGCTGGTGTGGGTTGCTATCTCTGGCTTTCCTTTTCCGGTTGCAAAGAAAAATCTCCGATCATTGAGCTCGTCTCGGAAAAGAAACAACGAAAATTGAGAAATTTTATGATTTTCGCACTAGCAGACAAAAAAAAACTTGAAAATAAAAAAAAATTGGCAGAGCCCAGCCGGGATTTGAACCTGGGCACACAGAGCAACAGCGAAAACCGTTGCCGTTGTCTAGCGTTCGAAGCCATTAATAAAACTTCCAACAGATGCACAGAATCATGTGCATACCATGGGAGTAGTGTAATTGTTGCAGACAAAATATCTGTCAATATACGAAAACACATGCATTGGGAAAAGTACAGCTAATAGACAGGGTTGCCGAGCGTGAGTAATGTGGTATTTGTATCATAGAGGTATTTGTATCGAATGAGAAACAAACGAAAGTTGCAGAGTTGCATTTTTCAACGCGACGCTCCTCAATTCGCTCATTCTGTTTTGGCCTTGAGGGAGCCAGGTACGTGACGCTTCTCAAACTTTGGGCATTCTTCCGCTCTAGTGCGAATGGAGATGAGGCGTGGCGGCGTACTATAAGCGACGCGTCTTACTTCTTTGAGGGGTGTATTTCCTTGTTGATGGTTTGAACGTCGCTTTTCCCGAAACCCTTTGTATACATGGGGACACTGGAGCAGGAGTCTTAATTGAATTTCTTGAAATCAGTGAATCTTATAGGCTTTTTGACGACTACAGCGTATTTTTGGCAGAGGTCTTTGCAGTCCTGAAGGCACTGGAGAATATGTCGCTGCGGAAGCGGGGACCCGATCAGACTGTCACGATATCATCGGGCTATGTGAGGTTGCAACTCGTTAGAAGATACAAAAAGCTTCTTCGAACTAAGGAAAAGGCTTACATGCTCTGCTGGGTCCTATGCCATCAAGGTATGGCCGGGAAAGAAGCGGCCGAAAATCTGAATAGAAAAGGATGGCTGATTGCCCCAGATCTTCGAAATACGGAAGCCCTCCACTGTGAGAGCCCCTTGGCTGGGTGAATGACTTTTACGATAACCACTCGAATGAGGCTTGGACTGTTGCTATAGGTTGCATTTAGAGAAACACGACGTCGGCTGAGAAAACATGGATTGGCGTTCAGCGTCTGAGGCGGACATGCAAACCTAACATTGAAGCTTTGACAACTGCAGTATAAACCCAATGCATGACAAGCGGTTTAAGCCTCATATTTTGCTAATAGCCCTTTCATCCTCTTCGAAATGTTTGATACATAGTTTAATTTCATTTCAACTATTCGAATAACTTAAAATGGCTATATCTCCTTAATTTACAGTAACATATAACTACAGGGTAGTGTTAAGTAGGAAAACTTGTTTCATTCTGAAATTTTATATTTTTCGGGTAATTTTTGCTTTTATCTTATGCTTTTTTACACGAAATTTTATAGCCCACATTAGAAATAATCCTTATAGATCTCCGTTGATACTTTGTTGTCTCTTATATATGGTTAGTAACTTTGTTTAGAAGTATATACGAACTTTAGGAGATTTGTTTAGGACAACAGATATGGTCCATAGGGCAAGGTATACCGCATGTGCCGGCGTGCTGGGCAACAGGGATCTGGTCAGGGCAACCTGAGCGGTTTTAGTGTGGTGGACAATGTGTTGACTTCTTGTAGCGAGTGTGCTAACCTGTTAATGGGAACGTTCATTCCCGATGCGGATGAGCACTAACAGGCTCCCAGTGCGGAGATGATCGTACCTCCTCCAATTCTGGAAAGGTTAGTAATAGTGGACAGTGTCTGCCGGCTTAGAAGCGGGAGGTCACACGGCTTGAACGGTATGACTGGACAGATGTGTAAAAGCACCTGGAAGGCTTTATCTGACCAAGTCGAGTTGATGCTCACACGATGTGTCGAAGTAGGCTATTTCCCTCGTACGTGGAAATGTCTCCGAATCGTAGTCCTTCTGAAATCCCCCGATCAATTGAGAAGCAATCCAAGATTGTATTGGGGCATCAGTTTCCTCCACGTGCTTGCAAAAGTATTGGATAATAATGACAAGATTTAGGGAAGGCAACAAAGAGAGTACTTCTCCGTACCAGTACGGCTTTCTGAAGGAAAATAACATTGTGGATGCCTGGATCCTATGAGAGAGTGAAGCGCCATGGACAATGTGAGAGAATAGAGCGATCATGTTGGTGCTGACGTCGCGGAGGACAAAACCGTGCCAATATTGCTCAAGGGCATCTTGTGGCGGAATCGTCCACCCACGATTCGATTTGGCGAAGCTAGCATAAGGAACGTAGCACTCGTAAAATATCTGGGAGTGACTGTTTCAGAGTGAATGAGTTTGATGTTCCATTTGGATCGGGTGATCTTTTGGAGCGTCTTCATGGTAAGTGGAAAACAGTGACAATGGTAGGGTGACTTACGAATTTATTCGTGACGCGACGTTAGTACGAGATCGCCCGGACTTTGGCTTTGGCCTAAATCTGAGCTTTATACTGACTGAACATGGATCTAATGCATATTTGCATCAAAGGAACTTGTCCGCGACTGTGGGAGACCTGAGGACTGGAGGCAAGTACTTACAGAATACCCATATTATGCAGACATTAGAGATTTAGACACAACGGGGATTAACGAGGTGGTGTGGGATTTCAGCAGAGCCCTTGAAGACGAGACGACTATTGCAAGGCTAGCCACCTTTTCCCGGGAAGTATTTAATAGGAGACGGACAAGACTTAGTGGAGCCATGAATACACGCTAGTTACCCATAACGAGGTGTTGCTGTACTAGCGCGACGATTGATTTGGTGCTTCCATCGTTGTTTCCCATAGCTTTTGTGGTTGTGACCCTTCATCCGTGAGGATGGCCGCGTTGTTTATTGAGTCCCATGTTGGAGCTGATATGTGTGGCGTAGCCTGTGAGGGATGCCGTGTTCTGTTTGTGTTTTTGTATATCATCCTGGTTTATGTTATTTTTGTGCATACCCATGTATGCTGGCTATAGATCGGCTTAGGGCGATTCCTAGGTAACCAGTCCGGAAATGTTTTAGGTTCAACTGGAGGTTGTCCTTTAAGGCTACGAAGTCCAAACAGATACATTAATCTGGTACCACGGGTGTCAGCAGCCCCTGGAACTTCGGTTCCAGCACGGTAATGGTGAGGCCCTAATGGGGAGTAACGTGGTGGCTGTGGTTTGGAACCAAATTGCGGGTAGAGTATAAACTCGGCGTGGAGTTGCGTATTCAACCGGTTGCCGTGACCCACAGATCGGAAGGAGTTTTAGGTAGTGCTCCTCTCCTAACCCACGTCCAAATACGTGGGATCTAATTGGTACTCATGTATGGGTTACCACATGAGGGCGTTGGTAAACGCATTGTATTCACCCTTGGGCCTCGCAAGTTTGTGCCATTCGTGTACCTTTTGTGTTACACAGTTTTTTTAATACAATTCTTATCCTTTGGTGGTCTTTATAGATCTCCCATAACTGGTTATTCTTCACAACAAATAGTTGGTACACGTCTTAGGTACTCTTTGCCTTAAAAACAGTACTGTGCATATTATTTAGAAAAGCTCCGCAATTTTGCCAAACCTGATATTATTGTTGGTCTCTCTCAACGTTATGATAACTGTTGGTTGATGGTGGGTGGGGGATGGTATAGGGTTGACGGTAGGTGAGAGTGTCATACTATATGTTGTTTGTTTTTAGCGATAAGCTTAAATGTGTTGTGTGTTCGCTGAAAGTTGCTCGTGTGTCGTTTCGTATATGAACGATACAAAAATTCCCTCGGAAATAAGAAAATAAAAAACAACAACACTCGGTCACATACCGTTTAGTTGTTGGTGTGTGCAAGTGTGTGTTATGCGTGTGTTTGTCGAATATTGTTGTTTTAAGCGGGCAGAACACAACACTGGGCAGCACTAACTAACTGACTGCATGGTGTGTTATGGGTTGAGGTGAGTGAGCAGTTAGTGAGAGGTGGTGGTGGTGGAGTTCTGTTGCTGCTATGCAACAGCTCTGCCCGGCTCGCTGCTGTTTGTGTGTTCATTTGGTGCTTTGTTGTTTAGTTTAGTTGAATTTGTTGTGTGATACGGAAAACATTGTTGTTTTGTTACGCGTACATAAAACTACTACGCGCTAGTTCGTCCGTTCGTTTGCTTGCTCACTCATCACATAAAATTTTATTTTATTTTTCTGATTATACTCAGCTTGGTGTGAGAAACCAACATTTAAGCAACGAAACGACCGCACAGCTACCATACCACATTTGATGTTGTTGATGAATTTGTGTTAAACAAATAAGAGAATTGAAAAAACAAATAATAGACATAATAATACCTACCTAACTATCTACATAAGACCAAGCAAAAAAGAAGAAGAAGCAGCAAACATCCAACACGTAACCAAATCGGGCGGGAGGTGAACTATGAACGAACATCACAGTACGTTGTTGATGTTCATCTTAGGACAACAGTCTTAGAGAGGTGAAGTGGCATTAGATAGCCACTATCAGTGAAAAATTCCAAAACGTTACAAATTTTGAAAAAATAAACGGATTAAAAAATACCGAAAAAAGGTAAACACATTGGCTTTGTAAATCATGTGAGTGTATATTGAATAGATGGATGGATGGTTGGCTGTATAGTGTGTTGTGGTTACAGAAAGTGATTTTTTCTATGAAAATAAAGATTTTTGATAAAATATTTTTATTAAAATACAACAAAGTTGTCAAAACTAAAAACAATAACAAATTCATCATCATATAAAATTCACTAGGAAATATGCGATAAACAGTGGAAAAAATGTGTGTTTTACAAAAGTATAGATAACTAAAATGTATGAAAAACAATAACAACAACAAAAGCACACAGAACACAATCATCATTCAAAACAGCACAAAACGGCAGCAGCAGCATAAGCACACATGTATAACAAAAACAAAAGCGGCAGAGCCAGGAACAGCAGCAACAGAGAATGTTTTAAGAAAGATAGATTGAAAGCGAGAGAGAGAGAGAGCGAGAGGGGGAGGAGCAGGGCCAGTACAACCACAGCAGCTAGCTAGCAAACAGTAAAAGTACAATAATAATAACAACAACAATAGCAGCAATAATATTAGTGACTATTCTCTTCTGACAATAACAGATACAGATATTTGTATTTCATGTTGTCGTTGTTGCTGTTGTTGCCTTTGTGTTGTTTTTGTTGCTGATTGTGTTATTTTTGCTGGCTGCTATCGTTGCCAGAGTTGCAGAGTTAGAAAGGTTTGATTTTTTGTAAATGTCCGACAATTTTTTTTTAATTTCCGGAAAATTTTGGGTTTTTGATAGCAACAAAAATTTATATAAAAAATTAAATTCAATGGTAAAAAACTCTGATTTTGAAAAAGTCTTGGTATAAATATGTAGTTGAATCCCTCGAGCGAATATCTGCTTCGTTTTTCGTGTAAAAATTCCCAGGCGGAAACTTTGGTTTTTAGAAAAAAATTCATTAAAATTTGATTTGTTTCGAAATTTTATGTGATTTTGGGTTTTCAAGAATATTGTGTTGAAATTTGATTCTCATAGAAAGTTTTGTCAAAATGTTATTTGTATAGAAAAATTCATCTCCACGAATCATGTGCGTGTAGCCATGGAATGATCTTCTGATGAAATAAATGCTCAAGTTCCAATGTGTGCAAAGTATATTTGACCCCGCATGGAATGAACCTATCGGAAAATCTAAAACTACATCTTGTCGGGTGCCCCGGGGTCATTTTATATTTCAATTCTGCTAAGGATGCGTGTGTGCTGAGAAATTGGGATTATTGGACACAGCTGTTTTGTAAATTGATAATTACTGTAGGATCGCGTTGCAAGACTTATGATGTCAATAAAATCTGGGGGTTACTAACTGTCTTCCTCTTGGGCGATTCATACGGATGGCCCAGGGTGCCCCAGGTGCAGCTTTGGGAACTGGGCAGCTTCGTTGGTTTGGTCGATAAGGTGCAGCCTTTACTGGGTGGCTATGATTAACCGTCTCAACTATTTTTCGCTGATTTACCCATAGAGCGCAAGACACTCGATATCAATTTCCAAAGGAAGAAGTGGCCCGAGATAGGCTATATCCTGGCATATTAGTATCGAAGAAGTGTATGGTCGTTTGCGAGCTTTTATATTCCGCACTATCGCCCTATACTTTAAAACAAAATCAAGTCACGCCGTCGCGACATTAATAGTAGGACCTCGCTTACATTGGGCGTACATGCAGAGACCGAGGCCCTGGCGAAGCAGAATATACGCACTTCCCTTGGAGTGATGTGCGAAAAGATGTCCGAATCAATGCGGACAATCTTTCACTCACACGGTATACCACCGGATAAATGCAATCGGAGATATATCCGTACACTCTAAAAACCACCGCTACTCTATGTACACCGAGACGAATGAAGACCGAAGACTTGTAGGCCAAATACCCTATACCGGTGTAAGGTCTATATGACAGTTATATATAGTCTGACCAGGGCCATCATTGGCAAGAATGATCGGAGGGTAAATACAATACTCAGTTCCAAATTTCAGCAATATCGGGCGGAAACTGCGCCCGTTATGGCCTACAGACCCTAAATCGGCGGCATGGTCTATATGGCAGCTGTATCCAAGTATTGTCCTATTCTGCCAGATCAGGATTTTACGTATGGATGAAATACATACGTGTCTGTGCTAAATATCTTAACTATTAAAGGTTGTAGCGTCATTGCAACTGATGGACCCACAAGGCCAATATTAAAAGGGCCCTAAAAAAAGTTTGTCCTGGGTTTTGCTCTACTAACATAGTACCTTTATTCCCATTTGGAATTTTCCAGCCCCCAGATCATGACCCTAAAATTGTTCAACAGAGTGATTGAAGCCTTTATTATAATATCCAATACTAAATACCCCATGCCTAGCTGAACTGTTTCAGTACACTTCATTATGCTGACCATCAATGAAAAACCTCTGTAATTATATCCTTAAATTTTTTCCTCTTTCCTATTTTCGATACATTTAGCCCCACCTTGATGCTTTCTCCTTCGATTTGCATTGACATATCAAATGAATTAATGATAAGTGTCCATATTCACAAAACTTATTGCAGCTTTGAAATAGGTTTAGTTGACAGATTTCCTTTAAAGAACTGTTAACTAAAGCTGCAATAAGTTTTGTGAATATGAGCAAACAACTTTAGCAAAACATTTGTCCAGTCCACTTCAGTATTCTGACCATAAATTTAAGATTGTATTATTTTATTTCCTAGACGTCTATAATGGACTGCAGACATCAACTTCAGGTCAGAATTTGTTCTAGACCACTTCAGTATGCTCACTAATTGAACCTTTGTTAGGTTAGGTTAGGATGAAAAGAGGGTGCAGATATTAGTCTCCATACCACTATGGGGTGGATTGATATCTCAGTTTTCAACCTCTGTTATTAGGTACAGTTGTTTTGACTTAGTTGCCAAAATGTTTTTGTTTTATTTCATAAAGGACATACAGCGGTCAAAAAAAGTATTCATCATTAGCAAAATTGATAATAAATTCACTTATTTTGGGTAATTGAAGAAAATTTAAAGTAAACAAATAATGCAGTTTTATGCAATAGTTTATTTTTCGTAATATGTTTTAAAATAAATTCAAAAAATAAATTTAATTAGCGCAAAAAATGCAATTTTATATAATAACACCAAAAACAGAACAAAAAAAGTATTCATCATTGATGTGCTATCATCAAAGTCAAATTCAAATATTATTTGGGAATCCCCCTTTTCTGTTTTATTTAGTAAAGGAGGCTTTGCCCTTGACAGCAAATATTTAATTTCATTGAAAATATAGTCTTTGTCAAAATGGGTCGTAAGCAAAACGAGGTTTCTGATGAGGTAAAAGTTTTGATAATAAAACACCACAGGAATGGTTTAACTCAAAAAACTATCAGTGAAATATTAAATAGACCACGATCTACTATACAATCCATCATCAGAAAGTGGACAGAAACGAAAACTGTTGACAATAAACCAAGATCTGGTCGACCAAAAGCACTTTCAGTTGGAAATGTGCGTTGGCTAGTGCGGCAAGTTCAGAAAACTCCGAAGACAAATGCGACCATTCTTCGTAAAAACACTATGGAATATTTAGGGAAGGAAGTTACTACACAAACAATTCGAAATACACTTAAAAGGCATAGTTACAGAGGAAGAACTGCACGTAAGAAGCCCTTTATAAATAAAATAAACCGAGTGAAAAGGCTAAACTTCGCAAAAATGTATGTAAAACAGCCCGAATCATTTTGGAAAACAGTCATTTTTGCAGACGAGAGCAAGTTTAATCTTTTTGGGTGCGATGGAAAGGTCATAGTGTACAGAAAACCAAATACAGAGCTTGAAGAACGAAACACAGTTGCTACTGTAAAACATGGTGGAGGTGGTTTAATGGTTTGGGGGTGTATGGCGGCTTCAGGAGCGGGAAATCTTGAAATTATTAATGGAGTAATGGATCATAAGTATTACATTGACATTTTAAAGAGGAATTTAAAAGATAGTGCTGTAAAACTTGGGCTTGGTAATAACTTTCAATATTATCAAGATAATGACCCCAAACATTCTGCTTTAAATACCAAGATGTGGATGCTGTATAACTGCCCCAAAGTCATTAAAACTCCTCCTCAAAGTCCCGACTTGAACCCAATTGAACATCTTTGGGAACATCTCGAACGCAAATTGAGAACGCGCAATTTTTCGAGCAAGAGTCAAATGCAACAGGTGATAATGGAGGAATGGACTAATATAGACCAAAATATAACCGCTAAATTAGTCCAATCGATGTCAAACCGTTTAAAAGAAGTTATAAGACGCGGTGGTCGAATAACAAAGTATTAATTTTTTTAAATTATGTTATTTATTTTTTTGCAATGATGAATACTTTTTTTGTTTAATTTTTTGTGTTCAGCTGTAAAATGGCCCTTTTTGTTCCAATAAATACTATTTTTTTCTTTAAAAACAATGAAATTGTGTACATATATATCACACAAGCACTACTGCATCATTAGTTTAATATGTTTTTATTCCAATTGTCTTTTGTAGACTTATTAAAAAAAAAACATTGAATGATGAATACTTTTTTTGACCGCTGTATCTCATTTTCTATCTTCTGTCAAAATATTTTATTATTTTTCATTTGACTGATAATAGATTTCTTGGAATATTTTAAACACGGCAACATTGGCTACTGCTGTTGCTTTGTTGTTGTTTTCGCCTTCTCATTTTATTATTATTATATGTGTTAATAGTTCGTTGGGTAGGTTTCCTCGTCGTCGCCTGTGTGTACGAACAATACTAACAACAACAACATACAACGGGCCAGTCAATCCATCAGTAAAGCTACCACACAACTGAATGAACAACAACTGAGAACGAACAAGGGGAAAATCAAACAAAAACACAAAAATTTTATACAGATAAACACACAGCACAGCACACAAATGACTTACATAGTGACAACGGCGACGGCCACTACTATACCACACGACAACGAGTGTTCGTTCGTTCATTCTCAAACCATATACAACAAAAACAAAAAACAGATGAATAAAATAACGCAAACAACTAAGAAACGTAACCTAAACCAACGAAAAAAAACAGAAATATGTCTGAACAAACATACACATACGAGTACATACATACTCATTCGTACAAGCGCTCACAACAAAAAACAAAAGCTATATTAACACATGAGTATGGACAGACTGACAGACAGACGAACGATTATTTTTCGAACTCTTGTTTGCCTCAATCAGCTACCCTACCCCGCCTTGGTCCACACACTTGTAGGTATGGCTCATCTTCATAGCGCGCGCACTTTCAAAACAATACAACATTCGAACGAATCAACGAAATTATTTGTCATTTCTGTGCTGAATTGTCAGTGGCGTAAGCAGCGACCACAACGACGTCGCCGTGCACGACTATGGGAGCAGCGATGACGACCCAAAACCACAACACTGTTAGACATTGTTGTACGACGTCGACTTTGTTTTGTTTTTTTAAGGAAGAGCTTTTTGTCAACACATTGAAAAGCTCTTTGGTGCTCCACTAGTGTCCCTGCAGCCTCCCCACCACCCTCCAATAAGACATGGGTGAGAAAGAGATTAAACTAGGCAAATGTTTTATGGTGCGGATATCAGAGCTACTCGACCAACATAAACAAATAGAAAATGCAGTGGGGTAATAACATATCACGAGCTTAATTTCACAACTGTTTTTGTTCTCACCTCTGTGCTCATACTCTCTTTTTATCTTCTCGGAATATGTGAAAATGTCAACACTAGCAGTGATGGGGTAAATTTTATGTTTGTTTGTTTGTCATATATACGTACTTTGTGCCAAAAAGCGCAGTTGATCTTAAACATTGGTGTTCATGAAGAAATCAAAGCTGCTTGAATAAACAAGCATGGGCTCTCGACAAGTCTGAGGGAATTTACTTTTTCTGTTCTGACATTTAAAATCAAAATCGTAACGAATTTCGTGCGGCGTGTCGGAGGAATGATTTGTGTGGTTCATTTTTATTTTTGCATACCAACATTTCCCTAACACGGGTGTGGAATGTATTCAAGTGGTGGAGGAGAGATATTTTGTTTTTTTTTTTTTGGAATTGCGTGTGGTGCCGTTAACTGTTGCCTTGGTCTATTTGTTTTGTTTAATCAGTTGTAATGCAATCGTTGAGAAATCGTTTTGAAATCGGACCGATTCGTCGGCAAAATCGTCTACGATTTCGTGCCAATTCGGTACGACGCAAAATTTCAAATCCGAATTTCACTGGAATTTTGTTCCGATATTGGTCCGATATCGGTACGATATGGCGGTAAATATATCAGATTTCCCTCAGCCGTGTCGTTCCGACAGCAATATCGAATATAACCTAAATTGTGTCTACTGCCGTCTTAAGATCGTTTATCAGATCCAAAAAAATCTACATGAGAGCTATATATAAATCTGGGCAGGTTTTGACTAAATCTCATAAGTATGAAAATACCTTAAAAGGTTAGATGGCAAAAGATTTGGAAAGTGCATTTACCGCGGAAAGTAGTAAAAAACCAGCGAAAATACAACAAACTTGTGCGATCTTCTGGTGAGAGACCACACTGGTATTTTAGCGCTCCAGGTACTATTTCGGCGGATACTGACAACATCAGATCGGTCTATATGGTAGCTATATGTAAATATGGCCTGATATGAACCATATTAAGTTCGGATATCGATGGCCTTAATAAACCCCCTTTTCCAAATTACAGCGAAATTGGATAACAAATGCGTTTTTTATGGGCTCAAGACCCTAAATCTATATGGCAGCTATATCCAAATATAGTCCGATATAGCCCATTTAAGAACTTAACCTGCGTTTAGAAAACATACGGGTCTGTGCCTAATTTAAGCAAAATGTTGAAATCTGTTGTGATTATAGCAGATGGACTCACAGGCGGACAGACAGACAACTTAGGGGAGTGGTATTGAAAACAATTAAGGATTTTGTAAGTAGCACGGAATTACAATACTAACTTAAAATTTTCTTTTTCGAGGTTACTTTATAGTAACCGATTACTGGCTTAGGTGTAAGGTTCTAAGCCCTTCGGTATACTTAATAATGGGTCTAGCTCGTCTCCGTAGCCTTGGAAAATTTCACAAAGCTAAAATAACCTATACCACAGTGGTGAAGGGTTTAATTATTTTAAAAAAAAGTAAAATGGAATAAATGAAATTTGCTTCTACACTCATAAACCATTTGATTCGTTATCAGAACTCGGAATCTTTGTTCCTTCTTCGATTTCTGACGCTTTGTTTTGAAATGTATTTCTGCTCTTAATTTTCCATCGCAAAAGAAGCTCCATTTTATCTTTTTCTTGTACTTTGTTTTGTATCACAAAATGGTCCTCCATACTATTTTACCATATCTGGCCAAACATCTTTCATCTCTCACTCTCTCTTCTTTGAATCACTCTCATAAAGCTTTCTTTGAATGAGAGAAAACCAACAATAATTCCAAATAACCACCCAAATAGACAGACAGGTGTATGGTGAATGTATGACAATGATGTCGACGACGACGATGGCGATGACGATGGACTCCGGTTCGAATGTATGTTATGTGGAGATAAAACGACAACAAAAAGATTGTTAGAAAAGCGCGCGCCTCTTACGTACACTCATACTCACATACAAACATACACAGCCAATGTATACCAGCATTGGGCCATCCATCCATCTATTCATCCATGAGACACGAACAACAAGCACAAACTTAAACTTGTTGTTTGTTTTGAATTATGTTAAAATGTGGAATCAAAAGCCAGTGTCGACCATAGGCGACGACGACAACAGTTATTAAAAAATGTTGTTTTAATACATTTTTTTTTTGTTTTCTCGATATTTCAGTTATTTATTACACAACCATAGCAGCCACACTACAACGGAGATAATACTCCCCTCTTTTGAAGCCACTATCATCAAGAGAGGCCATTTAATCATTCATATTGGAAGCTAAGGTTCTGAAACGCCAAAGAGACGAGAAAGGAGGTAGGTTGGCAGGAAGCAGGAAGATAGGAAACGGAAATATTGCAGGGGTTTCGAAATAGAAACATGACTACTACAACTTCGGTTCCTACAGCCACAAATAGTAGTAGTAGCAGCAACAATAACAATACCGCCACCACAAATACCAACAGCGCAACCAAAGCCACCACCGAAACCAATAACAACAACCAAACCGAAGCCACCTCCTCGAACGCCAATTCACCATTATCAAACAACGATATGAACTCGATAAAAATCGAAAATAATTCGGGTAATCTACCACAATCTACAAACACAACTACAACATCGACCAGCACCACCGATAGCACAGCAACTACTCCGCCCACCGCCCAAAGAGCTGTAACCATAACACCCATTCTTAATCATCCGGGACCTTCGTTAACACCGGGAAATTTCTCACGTACCATGCAAACAGATGAGGATTTTAATATACGTTTTGTGAATCTTGTGAGAAATCACAAATGTTTGTATGACAAAAAGGTGCCCGAATATCGAAATCGTGATAATCAAGAGAAGGCTTGGTATCAAATATCGCTGGAAACTAAGGAGAGTGGTGAGTTTAAGAGTATGGTGAAAAAAGAAATGCAAATAGAGCAGGTGTAAGAGATTTTTTTTTAATATGGGCGAAGGCTGGTACTATGTTCGCTTTTCGTGATATTTTTGCCGATTACGTTTTTGTTAAATTAATTTTAAAGCAAAACAACTTGCTAATATCATTCAGTAGGACATTTCCTCAACATAGCAAGCACCAGGCAGCCATAAAGCACTGTTATATACATAGATACAGTCTTTGGTATAAAAATTTGTAGAAGATGATGGGTACAGTACAAATCAGGCTGGGGAAATAAAATCAATGCTTTTACGCATATTCTGCTCTAAGGTTAGATATACAAGTGATGACATTTTGGCATATTTTGTAGATGGGAAAAGTAGGGTTTGACTTAAAGGTAAATATTTGATTGATATTTAGAAGAAGAAACAAGACTTCAGATAAATATTTGAACTAAACCGATTTCGGTACACGTATATATTTCATGCATGGGGTAGTTGGTTCATCCCACTGATATTCTTACAAAATTTTAAATGTAATATTCGTTGCACTGCGTTAATGAAAGAAAGGTCAGCGGCCGACGGCTCGATTTCACATTCGCGCTTATCGGGCGAAAGGTAGTTAAGTGCCCAGTCTCATCGGAAAGATAGGTTTAGTACCCTTTTGCCACGGAAACGCTAAATTTAGCAACACTTTCCCAACGGAAAGGGTAGTTTTAGTAGCCCTTTCAAGGGAAAGGTTAATTTTAGAACCCTTTTCCAAATGGTAGTACCCTTTTCCAACGGAAAATATAGTAGTGTAGTATTTTTATTACCCTTTCATAACGGAAACGGTAGCTTTAGTATCTATTCCCAACAGAAAGGGTAGCTTAAGTACCCTTTCCATTACCATACACTCAACAAAAAGTGTAGCTTAGGTACCCTTTCCCAGCAGAAAGGGTAGGTAAGGTACCCTTTCTCAAAAGAAGGAATACCTTAGGTATACTTTCCAACAGAAAGGATAACTTGGATGCTCTCTCCTACATAAAGGGTAGTTTGTGTACCCTTTCCCAACAGAAAGTTTAGTTCAAGTACCCTTACCCACAAAAGTATTTTTAATACCTTTTTCCAATGGAAAGGGCAGATTTAGTATCTTTTCTAGAAGGAAGTAGTTGTAGTAGCATAGCAGGAAAGGGTATTTGTAGTACCCGTTCTAAAAAGAAAAGGTAGTTGTACTACCCTTTCTAGAAGGAATTGGTAGTTGTAGTACCCTTTCTAGAACGAAAGGGTAGTTGTAGTACACTTTCTAGAAGCAAATGGTAGTTGTAGTACCCTTTCTAGAACGAAAGGGTAGTTGCAATACACTTGCTAGAAGGAAAGGGTAGTAAGGGTAGCGTTACTATTCTTTTCAGACGGAAAGGATACTCTTAGTATCCTTTTATTACGGAAGGGGAAGTTTTAGTTCCCTTTCCAGACGGAAGGGGCAGTTTTTGTAACCTTTCCAAACGGAAGGGGTAGTTTTAGTTCCTTTCCATATGGAAAGGGTAGATTTTGTACCCTTTGAATACGGAAGGAGTAGTTTTAATTCCCTTTCCAGACGGAAGGGGCAGTTTTAGTACCATTTCCAGACGGGAAGGTTAGTTTTAGTACCCTTTCCAGGCGGAAAGGGTAGTTTTAGTGCCCTTTCCAAACGGACGGGGTAGTTTTAGTGCCCTTTCCGGACGGACGGGGTAGTTTTAGTACCCGTTACAGACGGAAAGAGTAGTTTTAGTACCTTTCAATATTGAAAGGGTAGTTTTAGTATCCTTTCTAGACGAAAAGGGTAATTTTTGTTAACCTCCCATACGGAAAGAGTAATTTTAGTTAACATTCCAGATGAAAGGGAATCTTGACTTCTTCAGCCACTAGACGGCGCAATTCTTAATCGATTTGGCTGCAATTTTGCTTGAAGTGTTTTTTACGACTTCCAACAAGTGTACTAAGTATGGTTCATATCGGTCCATCACTTGATATAGATGCCATATAAACCTATCCGGGATCTTGACTTCTTAAGCCTCTAGAGGGCGCAATTCTTATCCTGATTTAGCAGAAATTTTATACAACGGCTTCTCATATGATCTTTACCTTTCGTGTCATATATGGTCTGAATTGATCTATAGCCTGATACAGCTCCCATATAAACCGATCTCCCGATATTACTTCCTGAGCCCCTATAGGGCACAATTATTATCCGATTTTGCTGAAATTTGGTACAATGACTTCTACCATGGTCTTCAAAATTCAATTCATTTATGGTGCTAATCGGACCATAACTTGATATAGCTCCAATAGTATTACAATTCTTATCCATTGTTCTGTTTTCCTAAAAGGAAAACCGTGCAAAGAACTCAACAAATGCGATCCCTGGCAAAGGGTATATAAGATTCGGCCTGGCCGAACTTAGTACGCTGTTACTTGTTCTATTGTCAAACTGCCGAAGGCGTAGAAGTTACAGAATACCATGTGAAATGTGAAATTCGCCTTCGACTACGACTGCTGTCTTCGACAACGGGAATAAGGGTGATCTTGTTTTGTTGTTGGGCAAAAAAGCAAATTTTGCCCATGAACATTCCACTAAGGAACAGGGGCAAACTTCTCACATATCAATGAGTGCTGTCCGATTCAAGTTCAAGCTCAATGATAAGGGGCCTCCTTTTTATAGCCGAGTCCGAACGGTGTGCCGCAGTGCGACACCTCTGTGGAGAGAAGTTTTACATGGCATAGTACCTCACAAATGTTGCCAGCATTAGGAGGGGAAAACCACCGCTGAAAATTTTTTTCTCGTGGTCTCGCCTGGTTTCGAACCCAGGCGTTCAGCGTCATAGGCGGACATGCTAACCTCTGCGCCACGGTGGCCTTGTTGGGCAGTTTTTCGTTTTTATTTTTCTTGCCCATTTTTAAAGAAACCCTGGGTATTCTCATATGCATTCTTCTCTTATTGATGTTTTTTGTTTTCTTTTACCAGTAATTCATTGCAAGGAACGCTGGCGCAATCTACGAGCCTGCCTTTCCCGCTATATCAAACAACAGAGTGGCAATGATCCTCAACACAAACCCTACTACCTTACAGAGCACATGGCATTTCTGCTACCATTTCTCAAATCCACCCGTAACTCACTGGATGGCAACAGTAGCCTAGCAACCCTATATCAATATTCGCAACAACAACAGCAATTGCAGCAGCAGCAACAAAATAATGCAATATCCACCACATTACAGGGCATGTCACAGTCATCCCAGACATCCCAGTTAAAGTTCAACAATCATCATTTGGGTGTAAAACATTCGCTGTCCGATAATGAGGATGAGGAGACTATAGATGCTTTTGATCCAGCCATAACGGCCAGCCTGCATATGCAACAGCATGTGAATAGATCCTCAACACCTTTGAGCGATACGGCTAGTGCCAATACCATGCAGAATTTCATACCTGATGTACAGCTCTCCGAGCTAAGGACACCCGATGGGGTGGCAGCAGAAATGTCCTATGCCAACTCGAATATCCGCCAAGACTCCCATCATGATTTTCTTCATGAGCCAAAGCGCATAAAAACCGAGTGCCATGCCAGTGAGGCCACTACCACCGCTCAATTGCATATGTATGCGGGCGAACAAGCCGATATGGAATTCTTCCGCAGCATATTGCCGGACATTTCCGGTCTGACACCGCATCAGAAGCGCAAATTGAAAATTGGCATACTGGAGCTGATAGATGATGTGGTGGATCGCTATCCGCTTGAACGAAGTAGTACAAATAACAATGCTAACGTGACTAGTCAAACCCCTAATAGTAATGCGAGTAAGTCGCGAAGAAATTCCTCCAGAGCAGATTGGCACAAGTAGATGAATTGCGGGAGGGATGCAGCATCTTCTAATCACCCTATTTAGTCTAAATTCTATTCTAATTATACAAAAGAAAAAAAAAACATGATTGCGTATACATACAAACAAACAAAAAATACAAACATACATATATGATAATGTTGCTCAACAACAACTGTAGGTGTAATGTATTCAAATTTGTTGTTCTTTTTTTAATATTATTATTATTATTATTATTTCAGTCTAAAAGATGTGAGAATAAAATTAAAAGTGTTTTAAAAAAAAAGTTTACAATTAAGGCAAATTTTTTCTTGATAAGTTTTGTGGGAGCATGATGCGAAACGACAAATCAATCGAATAATAGATAGAGAGATATAGAATTAAATGCAGCAGCAAATCAAATAGATTGTTGATAATAACAATGAACAAGGGAGCCCCCCACAACACTGTTGAGGGCAAAACAAAATCAATGCTTTTTTTTTCTTTTCGATGAATTATGTGTTTTGTGAATATAAAAATATCTCGCCGTGTTGTACACACGGCAAAAGGACTTTGAACTTAGAAATTAAAAAAAAAAAACATAACCTATGGCTTTATATAGTAGTTGTCTATCTACAATTTCGAGTTGCCTCCTGTGTTTTTGGGGTAGAACTTCTTGGAGGGATCCTTGGCCATATCCAACAGAGTTTGGGCCGGCTTGAATGGAGCCCCAAACAAATCAGCATATGAATGCATTTTGTCCACTAATTTGGCAGCCGAATAGTGATCCACCCAACGGAAGGGACCTCCCGAGAATGGAGGGAAGCCCAGACCGAAAACAGCACCAACATCACCCTCCAAGGGGTTATGCAAGATTTTCTCTTCCAGACAAAGCACAGCCTCATTGACAAAACGTGATACCATACGCAGAGTCATATCTTCCGGTGAATTGGCTCCCTTGGGCACCAAGGGATACTTTTGTTTTAGTATCTCCACCGCTTGCACATTGATGGGGCGACTTCCTTTCGATTTGCTATCATCATACATGAAAATACCTTTGCCCGATTTGCGACCCAAGAAACCTGCCATAACCATGTCTTGCATAACCGATAAGTTGCCGCCGCTAAAACGTTCTCCAAAAGATTTGGAAAGATCCACAGCAATGTGTGAGCCAACATCAATGCCAACTTCATCGGCCAATGTTGCAGCGCCTACAGGGAAACCGAATTTTTTGGACAAGGCATCAAGTTCCTTGGGGTCGAGACCCTCTTGAAGGAGGCTGGAAAGAAAAGGGGAAAAAAAGAATAGAAATTAAAACCATGCTCGAGACCCAGATAAAGCAAAAAGAAAATATTAAGAATGCAAAGGAATAAAGGTCTACTAAATAAACAAAAGACAATGATGAGACCTAACAACAATGATTGGGGAAAGACCAGTGGGTAGCCCACTATAAAGTTTAATCGGAGGTCAGTTTTGACCCATGTGCTACCTCATTGATAGTAAAGGCCCTCTAGACACTTGCCGGCAACACTTTAGTTGCTGACAAAGAGACTTTCAATCCCATGGCAGCCGGTTGTAAGCACCGGATTGACACGATGGGGTCAATCTCCCACACAGCTGTGGGCCATCCCTGTGAGCATTACACAGGCTGGAACATTGAGCTCCAATTTGTGTGGTGTTTATTGCTGTCATGAGAAGTTTAGCTGCGAGCTACCGGGCGCGTCCACAGGTTGCGAATAGTGGAATGCTCTATAGGGAGTAGCTGCAACGGCAGTCGCGGACAATCAGCGGTATCGAGCGGAGAGTGTCAGTGAGAGGCCGGGTGGCACCGGCTCTTGTACAAATACTGAGTGCCTATGATGCTCGATATGCGTCTTAAAATAACCAATGGCTACCATGTTCCCGCGACGATCGGTCCTTTGGACCGAAATGAGTTTGCTCACTTACACGAGGTTGACGAGGATAGCCACCTCCACATGAAAATTTGGCTACAACAACAACATGAGACCTAATAACAATGGTTAGGTAAAGACCAGTGAGTAGCACATAAAGTTGAGTTCAATCGGAAGTCAGTTGTGCTACCTCATTGATAGAAAAGGCCCTCTAGACACTTGCAGGCAAAAGTTTAGGTGCTGACAAAGAGACTTTCAATCCCATGGCAGCCGGTTGTAGGCACCGGATTGACCCGATGGCGTCAATCACCCTCACAGGCTGGAACATTGAGCTCCAATTTGTGCGGTGTTCATTGCTTTCATGAGAAGCTTAGCTGCGAGCTACCGGGCGCGTCCACAGGTTGCGGATAGTGGAATGCTCCATACTGTGTTGATGCAACGGCAGTCGCGGACAATCAGCAATATCGAGCGGAGAGTCTCAGTGAGAGATCGGGTGGTACCGGCTCTTGCACAAATACTGAGTGCCTACGATGCTCGATATGACGAGGCGAGTTATTGGCGCCTTTAAATAACCAATGGCCACCCTGTTCCCGCGGCGATCGGTCCTTTGCACCGGAAAGAGCTTGCCCACCTACAGTGTGGCTACAACAACAACAACAACATGAGACCTAACAACAATGGTCAGGTAAAGACTAGTGGGTAGCCCTCTATAAAGTTGAGTTCATTTTGAGGTCAGTCGTGCTACCTCATCGATATTAACGGCCTTCTACGCACGCTTCTGTTCCGTGCCGGGATTGAGAACTCCGGACGCCGGTTCTGTTTGGTTTGTCTCGCCTCCATCATCGATCGTCATCGGTGAGGTGTAACCGGTGCATGGGTTGGGTACATTTCCGATCTTTCTCTGCCCTAAGGTCTCTAGGGGAGTATAGTCCAACTGAATATGTTGCAAGGTGCTGAACGAACACAGGCAACAGTGGGTCAAAAGCTTCTTCATCGGACTATGTAACCCCATGGCAACCCGATGGGGTCCTCATCGCAAGGTCTGCCGCCTCAGTGTATGTGTCGTCCTTCCTACGTCATTGGAGAAATACATCCCTGAGTGCATTCTCCGCAAGCTTCTGGCCGGACCCCGGTTCTGTTTGGTTTGCCAGAACCGCCTCCATCGTGGGTCGGTGTAACCGGTTCATGGGTTGGGTACATTTCCGATGCGCCAAGTTGTTCAACTTTGAATTTATTCAGCATTCCGAGAGTGACAGGGCTAGACAGAGAGCCATTCGCCGTATCCGTGGTATTCGAGCCGATGGACACCCAACCTATCACATTTTACCGTGGACGAAGTTACGAATGTCATCCGTGGCGCCAAATCATCCAAAGAGTTTCGCCCCGACGGAATCTCTACACTGATGCTGAAGAATCTGGATTAACCTAGAGTTGAGCACCTTACGACAGTCCTCCACATGTCTTTGAAAACTCTTTTAGTACCCGATGTTAGGAAGATGGGCAGATTGATCTCGCTACTGAAGCTACTGAAGTCGTACAAGATCGATCTCCCTTCTCTCACCAGTATCCAAGACGCTGGAGGACTACTCCTCCCGAGCCTCGTTGGATAATTTCCATTCGCAAAGCATCAGCACGGATTTTGAAGACAGCATAGCACAAAAACTGCATTGAATGCCATCACCAAACACATTTGCCGTTGCTTCAATCAGCCCAGGCCATGTGATAGGACGGTCCTCGTGGCACTGGACCTATCGAAGCCATTTGACACGATCAGCCATGTCAAACTCTTTGAGGACATCGCCAACACGTCCCTCCAGCCAGGCCTGAAACGTTGGGTGACGAATTATCTGTGTGGTCTCCAGTCATTGGTGAAATTTAGGGATAAGAAGTCGTAGCACCGTAGAGTAAAACAGGGAATTCCTTGAGGCGGGTTGATATCTCCGCCACTGTTTAACCTCTATCTATCCCTATCTCTAAGTCAAGCGGCATTCATGCAGACATGGTAGCAGACAATCCCAAGGCAGCCGGTTGTACGTACCGGATTGATCGATGAAGTCCTTCATCGGCAAGGGCTGCCGCCTCAGTGTACAACACACTGCTACAACAACAACAACATGGTAGCAGATGCGATGAATAGCTACCGGGTGAATGTGGTCCATGCAGAACGACCGCTTACCATTGCACCTGAAGAAATTGACTTCCCCCGGAAAACCAGAGTAGTTCTGGGTCAATTGCGATTCGGCAGATGCAAACGCCTCAATTAATACAGAGCAGAGATTAATGCTAACGTGCAGGATTAATGTTCCGATACTCGCCAGATACCATACGACCTAAGTCACCTGTTACAGTGCCCAACCAGATCCACTCGTCTCAGACCCAGCGTGATTATGACAGACGGATAGACGAACGGACATCGGTAAATCGCCTTACAATTTTCGGTAAGAGAACAGTCCCGCCTGACCTCTACAGAACTACAGAAAGACATGAGGACCAAATGCCTTTAAGGAATCTAGGCAAGAAAAAATGTGATAACTCATTATTCTATGTCTTATTCTCGCAATTTCGGGGCAGTGATACAAAAGGGTGACCGACCGTCTCCAACGTCATCGCACGCGTTGCTGACATGACTATTCAGGACTCATATCAGCAGTACGAGGTCTGGCTTTCTTTGCCCCGGCATACTCGGCAACACAAATTATTGTGTAATGGGTCCAACCTGCCATGAAACTCGCACAGGAGTTTCCTAGCCAGTTCATCCCCTCGACGGGCAGGAAGCTAACAGTGCCTGACATCCTTTTCCATGCTCCTCGCGTCCTACAACCAGTCTCGATCTAACATATTCCGACGCCAGAGCCATCAGCGCCGTCTACAGTCCACTTTTTACTGTGACAGTTCGATCAGACCGCCGCTCCCTCATCGACAGTGCCTTCAGAACAGTATAGAGCTCCGCCTGAAAGACGCTGAACACGTCCGGAAGCCGCTATGATTACCTGACTGCAAGGAAAGACTCCTACATTGGTGACCCATCCAATTTAGACCCATTCGTATACACAGAAGTTTCTGGGAAGGGCAGTATGCCCAGCCCTGAGATTCCCTTCCGGGAAAACTTAATTAATTATGCGTCGTGGCGCATATTAGCATGACGTGGTACCACATCTCCAAGTCTGAGAAAAAGTTTGAGAAGCGCCAGTTTTTAGACTCAGTCTAAGAGCATGGTTTGTTGGCCAATATGGAGGTACAAATGTCTTAGATCGAGTACAGTATTCAGTTCCTGGTACCCTGTACCTTCTCTAGACTCAACATAAGACCACACATCATAAGCGCAGTGTAGTTGTTGTTGCTGGTGGCAGCCTTACCGATGAAGGAATCCATCCGGTCAATCCAGTACGTACAACCGGCTGCCATGGGCCACCGTAGCTCAGAGGTTAGCATGTTCGCCTTCGACGTAGAACGAATTCCGGCGTGAACTTTAGAAAACATTTCAGCGGTGGTTATACCCAGGCAACACTTGTGCCTTTAGCATCTTAATAAAATATTACAATTTTCTCTCTTTTTTAATTCAGTTTGACTTTGAACTCTTTATAAATAACCCGCAAAAAATCAATCCATGTCTATTATGTAATCCCCATTTTAAAAGTAAAACATGCACCTTGACCTATCCCTTCCATAACCTATAAACAAAAGCATATTTCTACTTACCGTATAGCTTCCGACAACATGGTGGCCAAAATACGTGTGGTATAGAAACCAGGACCATCACCCACTGTAATCACAACTTTACCCTGTTTCAGGCCCATTGCTACAGCCGAAGCAATGGTGTCTTTCGAGGTTCCAGGATGTGTAATAATTTCCAACAGTTGCATTTTATCCACAGGCGAAAAGTAATGCATACCCACTACATTCTCGGGACGAGAGCTGCCGGCAGCAATTTTCGTAATGGGAATGGCACTGGTGTTGGTGGCAATTACACAGTGCTTAGGTACAACAGCTTCGAGTTCTTTGATGACACGATGTTTGATTTCAATATTTTCAAACACGGCCTCAATAACCATATCAGCATTTTTAAATTCATTGTAGTCCAAGGTAGGTACCATGCCAGAAAGAACTTGATCACGTTCCAAGGCAGATATACGTTTGCGTTTCACTGCAGTCTCCAAGCCCTTCTGAACTTGACCAATACCACGGGCCAAACCAGCATCGGTGGCATCCTTCATGACAACCTTAACGCCCTTGTCCACAGTGACCTGGACTATGCCAGCTCCCATAAGACCAGCACCCAAAACACCCATAGTCTTAACCTCTCTTTGGGGTTTGCCAAAACGATTTTTCTTACATTCCGTTTGGCCACGGAATAAAGCTATCAGACCCTTGGATTCAGGGGTGGCAGATAGATAACCAAAACCTTCACGTTCAGCGGCATAGCCGGCTTCAGTACCTTTGTCCACACCGGTGCGTATAACGTCAAGTATTTTCAAAGGGGCAGGATACAGGCCATTGGTCATTTTCATAACTGATTTGCGGGCAGTATCGAAAATTTTATTCTTAACAAATTCGGTGTCCATAATCATGGCAGTGACTTTGTTGACAAGGCCACTCTTTTCACGGTTAACCTAAAAAATAGGAGATAAAGAAAAATGTAAGGCTTTGTAGGTAAGCTGGGGAAGAAGGTAGTATAAGACGCATAGTACAGTGGCAGCTCGATGAAAGCAACTAGCAAAGAAAGTGTGTGGTACGATTAACGGGAAATTTACGCTTAAGAAGATCTTAAGGGCTTAAAGGTTGCAAACAATTCATAGTTGCTGTGTTTACTATAGCCATATGCTTCTGCTGGGTCGAACGGAACAAACAGTTGGGTACATATAGTAGGTTGCAATCATCAAGCTATTACTGTTTTTTTTACATATTGTCCTCTACTCACTTTAATTTTACCGGTTACAAGGTCGTTGGCCACTTGTACAGCTACTTTTTCCAAATACTCCATAGTCTGTTGATCAGCTGGCCCTAGGCCAGGACCCAAGGGATTAACCAAAAGGTCAACAATGCCGGCACGCTTGGCTCTTTCGGCTGGCAATTGTTTACCCGTCAGCTCCATGTCCAAGGCTGTGGGTATGCCTGTCAATTTTGGCAATCTAACGGTACCACCACCACCAGGCAAAAGACCCAACATTACCTCGGGCAAGCCCAATTTAGTTTTCCTATCTTTTGTGGCAATGCGGTAGTGGCAAGCCAAAGCCAATTCCAAACCACCACCCAAGCACACACCATTAATGGCGGCCACTATGGGTTTTCGGCTACGCTCCATGCGCTCAAACATCCATTGAGCGCCTTGGGAAATTTGTGTGGCATCTGAGGCACTTTGACACTTCTCCAACATGCCAATATCGGCACCGGCAATAAAGCAGCCCGGCTTTGCCGATATCACCACAGCAGAATTGACTTGAGCATTGGTCTCCAATTCTTTGAGAACCTGCTCGAATTCTTGACTAATGGCTTCGCCCAAAGAATTAACCTTGGCCCCGGGAGTGTCCAAGGTCACCACCAACACACCATCCACAATTTTGGTGCGTATATTTTGTTGAGATCCAGCGGTAGCTGCAGCAGACATCATGCGTAAGTGTTGATTAAAGACTGGAAATAAAATTTTTCATTTTTTGGTATTAAAGTGCAAGAAATACAATCAGCAAAAATGATTATCGAAGAAATTGTTAAGAATTTAAAGATATGAAGCTTTCTAAAAACAGTAACAGTTAAGGCAATAACAATATCAAGCAATCGTCAATTTCCCCACCCCTCTGCCCCATAACTGCAATCACTGAACTAGACCCAGCCAGACAGATGATTATTGGTGGGGATGGCGATTACACAAAAAGAAAAAAAAACACTACCACATACAGACACACACAAGTGCACTATTCAACATTACAGTACAAAGTTCAAAGTCCAGCAAGAAAATGTTTGCTGCTGTCTCATATTTTGAGATGGTACGAAATTCATATGAAAATTTCCTTACATTGTATGGGGCATTAGCAAAATATTTCATAATTTTTTCTTCATCACTGTACTTACCATTATTGCATTTGTTATGCATTAATTGCCTTCTGGAAATCTGTCCCACAGCACTTAATATACGTGTAGCCGACATATTTGTAGGGAAATCTTATGTATGACTTCACAGGCTATAATGATTGTTGGCAACTTGATGATCGTTGGGTTGATAACGTTTCGTTTTCCCCCTATTGCAGACACAACACCGTTCTTTTTTTGTTTTTGTTCAACAAAAAATAAATTAAAATAATACTTATACAAAAATAATAAACTCTCAACAGAAAAGGAAAAATTTTCGTCTAAAATTTAACTAACTTGTTGCCTGCCTGCCTGCCAGTCACCAATCTGTAATGTTAAATAATTTGGGGCCGGTGGAGAACCACACACAGCAGTGATTTGACATTACAGAACAAATTAGTCATGCAACGTATCGCAATGAGTAGACGCAATGTAATGAATAGCTTAAAAGGCTCGTTCGCGTAATCGAAATTGCTAACGGAACGTAGTTGGAATATGAAAGAAAATGAAATGAGAGAGTGAGAGAGGGAGGGAGAAAATGTAATAGAGAGAGGGAGATAATGAGATAGAGGTAGAAAATGAAATATTGAAACATTGGACAATTTGATTTTCCAAATATGTGCCCTTTATATAAGGTCAATTTAATCTTAAAATTGGAACTATATTCGATTTTCGCGATGAAAGTCCATATAAAATATAAGCGGAAAATATTGATGAAAAGTGTTTGTATTGCTATAACTTGTTTTTGCATCTAGGGAAAATTTATATTTCACGACGGCCAAAAAGAGTACAATCACAGTCGCTGCGCAACAATATAAAAAATGCTGGCGATGCTTGTGAGGTATTTTCCTTATATAAACGTCAATTTATTGATCCGAGAGTGAAAAGGCTAGAAGGGGAGCCATTCGTATATCCGTGATCTCCGTGCCTTTGGACAGGCATCACAAATTACCGTGCAATCCCATGGCAGCCGGTTGTACGTACTGCATTGGCCCGATGGAGTTTTTCATTGACCTGATGGAGTATTTCATTGTACAACACACTGCTACAACAACAACTGTGCACGAAGCTACGAATGTCATTGCACTAATTTTTTTAATCCCACTGTGCGTCACTTTTTTATCTGCCCAGCTGGACCCACTCAATCCCATGGCAGCATTTTCATAAAACAGCTGAACTTTACAAAACTTCTGTTCAAGGTTTCCCAGTATAAATTTGCAGGTTCTCTATTTTCGAACTGTCAAAATTTACTCTCTCTTATTCTGGAAAATAAAGTACACAAACGACTTCCAATAAAAATGTCTTGGTCTTTTTAGTAGCTATATCTAAAAATAAACCGATCTGAACCATATAGGACACAGATGTCGAAAAGCCTAACATAAGTCACTGTATCAAATTGCAGTGAGATCGGATTTTAAATGCGCGTTTTGTGGCGCCAAGACTTTAAATCGAGATATCGGTCTATATGGCAGCTATATCCAAATCTGAACCGATCTGAGCCAAACAGGAGAGGGATGTCAAAGGGCCTATCACAAATCATTGACCCAAATTTCGGTGCAATCGCACAACAAATGCGCCTTTTATGGGCCCAAGGCCTTAAATCGAGAGATCGGTCCATATGCTCCTTTTATAGGTCCAAAACCATAAATCGACAGATCGGTCTATGTGACAGCTATATGCAAATCTGAACTGATCTGGGCTAAATTGCAGAAGAATGCCGAAGGGCCTAACACAACTCACTGTCCCAAATTTCGTTGACATCGGATAATAAATGCGCCATTAATGGGCCCAATATCTTAAAATGAGAGATCGGTCTTTAAGGCAGCTATATCTAAATATGGATCGATCTGAGCCAAATTGCAGAAATATGTCGAGGGGCTTAACTTAACTCACTGTCCAAAAAACTGTCCGCGATATCGGACAATAAATACGCCTTTTATAGCCTCAAAACCTTAAATCGAGAGATCGATCTATATGGCAGCTATATCTAAATCTGGACCGAACTAAGCCAAATTGCAGAAATATGTGGAGGGGCTTAACATAACTCATTGTTCTGAATTTCGGCGATATCGGACAATAAATACGCCTTTTATAGCCCCAAAACCTTAAATCAAGAGATCGGTCTATAAGGCAGCTATATCTAAATCTGGACCGATCTAAGCCAAATTACAGACATATGTGGAGTGGCTTAACATAACTCATTGTCCTGAATTTCGGCCATATCGGTCAATAAATGCGCTTTTTATGGCCCCGAAACCTTAAACCGAGAAATCGGTCTATAAGGCAGCTATATCCAAATCTGGACCGATCTGAGCCAAATTGCAGAAATTTGTCGAGGGGCTTAACCTAACTCACTGTCCCAAATTTCAGCGACATCGGACAATAAATGTGCCTTTTCTGGCCCATAACTTTAAATCGAGAGATCGGTCTATATGGCAGCTATATCCAAGTCTGGATCGATCTGAGCAAAATTGATGAAGGAAGTCGAAGGGCCTAACACAATTCACTGTCCCAAAATTTTGTCAAAATCGGACAATAAATGCGCCTTTTTGGGCCTAAGTGTCTAAATCGGCGGATCGGTCTAAATGACAGCTATATCCAAATCTAAACCGATCTGGGCCAAATTGAAGAAGATGTCGAGCGGCTTAACACAACTGGCTCTGCCAAATTTCAGCAAAATCGGATAATAAATGTTGCTTTTATGGTCCTAAGACCCTAAATCGGCGGATCGGTCTATATGAGGGCTATATCAAGGTATAGTTCGATATAGCCCATCTTCGAACTTAACCTGCTTATGAACAAGAACAGAATCTGTGCAAAGTTTCAGCTTAATATCTCTATTTTTAAAGACTGTAGCGTGATTTCAACAGACAGACAGACGGACATGGCTAGACCGTCATAGCTTTTTACGCTGATCAAGAATATATATACTTTATAGGGTCGGAAATGGATATTTCTATTTGTTGCAAACGGAATGGCAAAACGAATATACCCCCATCCTTCGGTGGTGGGTATAACCAAAATATAGTCGGCAAAATGCCTAACCCTGGCTTCATGGTGAATGCTACTTAATAACCTTTTCACCACACCCTCGCATGAACAAACTTCCGTTCATGGAAAAAGTTCGCCACTATGCAAAGCTCTCTAGTCAAAGCTTTCAATGCATGTAGACGAAATAGTTAGCGATGCTCCGGCCGAAGGGGCCAAATGTAAAACGGACACGGATGCTGTTGGGGCATCAGTCATCAGTCTCTCGTTGGGCTGCTGCCTTGCCACAAGTGTTGAACATTAAGCGCGCGGCGGACGTGAACAAAATAGTGCAGTGTGTGTGAGCGCTTAGTTTGTGGTGGTGGTGAAATGTAGTAGAGTAGAGTAGTAGTAATACAATCAACAGCAGCAAGATAACAGAAGTTTTACAACAAAACAGCAAGCATAGCTAAAAACCCAAAACAAGAACAACAACAACAACAAAAGCAAATTAAAGCACCAAGTGGACATTTCACAAAATCTTAATGGTTGTGACTCTTCAAAAAACATAAAAAAAGGAACAAAAAAAAAACAACTGCAAAAAAAAAAAAAAAAAACAAACCTACGGCACTAAAAAAAGGCAAACGGTTTTAATAAGACCAAGAATAAAAAAAAAATGAAAATAAATAAAATGTGCAGCTGCCACCGACCGCTACTCTAGAGAATAGAGAGGGCAGTAACACTACTAGTGAGAGTGAAAAAAGTTTAAATTTAATTTAATTAGTTTTGTGTGAGTGTATGCTTTCTTTTTTTTTGAAGTTTTTTTTCTGTTGTAGCTGGGCTTTTGGTGTTGGTGCGTTTATTGTGGGCTTTCCTAGAAGGTTGTTACTTCCGTTTTTATTTTCCTTTGTGGGGATTTAAAAGAGCCGAATAGCGAAAAGCGCACGCAGATCCCAAATATGTACATGGGGATCTATCGGTCTATCTATGTGAGAGTTTGTAGGTATGTGCAAACGCAATGAACAATGGTAGAGCCACATACAATCACACACCTACACTTAGATAAATTATAAGCATAAGTTTATATGCTTAGAGAGTTAGGGTATGTAGGGCGGACGGGCGGGCGGACAGGCGGGCTGGCGGTTGTAGGAAATGACATTTTAATAATGTCGTCCTGAAAAGTCATCGCCGCCTTTGCAAACAAAAAACAACAACAATACACTGTCATCATCTTTGCCATTGTCAAATTAAACGGCTGGCTGTCTTTACTTTTTCACGGAGAGCATCATGATGGTTGGCTGGCTGGTTGGTTGGTTGGTTGGTTGGCTGGTGTTTGTGTTGGTGTTGTCGCTGTAGGTTTTGTGTAAAGTACCGCAGTGTTTGGGCAAGCAGCGAAGCGTCTGCCAATGTAAATGTTTGTCTATCATTGAAAGTGTTGCCGATTTGTACAAGGACTCGAACAATGCTGCTGGCAGAGGGTTCGAAATAAAAATTAACTTAAAAAAAGAAAAAGGGATTTAATAAAATTAAAAAGTGATTAAAAAAAATTTTATTGAAAAATAAGTTTGCGCAGTGGTTCAAATCTCAATAAAAATGTATAAAATTTTTGAACTATTGGTCTTAGCTTTACGAGCATAAAATGTTAAAGGCTTTTGTAAAGGAAACAAGATATGGGCTTTTAACAAAGGATTGTTGTCACTAATACAGGTTTACATAGCGGGTATATAAATATTAGGGTGGGTAAATTTTTGGCGGTTTTCAAAATCGTAATCTACGTCTAATTTTAAGAAGTTTTGAGCTTTAAACAGGTTAGAATATGCTAAGATCGGCCGGGCCGAATCACATTTGTAAAATTCTTTGCGGGACTGGGGAGTCGGAGTCGAGAAATTTTACCCAAAGAGGGTGTCAATATAAAGCTTGAAATAAAACAAGTAAAAAGGCATTAAGTTCGGCCGGGCCAAACTTTGGACACCCACCACCTCGGGTAAATTTGAAAACCCCCTTTCGGCACAATCCGGTGAAAATTGGATTACTTATGCACCCAAATTCGATACGGATATTGACTTATTGATCTACTTATAAATATAAGTCACTGTTGACTTTTGTATTTCAAATTTTAACAAAATCGGGTAATAAATAATGCTTTTATGAGCTTAATCGAGACCCTTAATCGGGACATCGGTCTAAATGACAGCTATATCAAAATACAGTCCGATCTTTACCATATTTAGGTCGGATAGCGGGTGGCCAGTTTCACATTTCAGCGAAATCGGTTAAAAAATAAAGCTTTTATGGGCTTTAGACCCTTTATCTGGAGATCGGTCTATATGGCAGCTATACCTAAATATAGTCCGATTTGATCCACATTTAGGTCGGATATCAGGAGGCTTAAGATAACCCACTGTATCAATTTTCAGCGAACTCGGGTAATAAATAAAGCTTTTATGGGCTTCAGACCCTTTATCGGCAGATCGGTCTAAATGACAGCTATATCTAAATACAGTCCGATCTTTACCATATTTAGGTCGGATAGCGGGTGGCTTAAAACTACTAACAGTTTCAAATTTCAGCGAAATCGGTTAAAAAATAAAGCTTTTATGGGCTTTAGACCCTTTATCTGGAGATCGGTCTATATGGCAGCTATACCTAAATATAGTCCGATTTGATCCACATTTAGGTCGGATATCAGGAGGCTTAAGATAACCCACTGTTTCAATTTTCAGCGAAATCGGGTAATAAATTAACCTTTTATGGGCTTCAGACCCTTTATCGGCACATCGGTATATATGCCAGCTATATCTAAATATAGTCCGATCTAAAGCATATTTGTGTCAGATATTGGTAGGCCTAAAACAACTCACTATTTCAAATTTCAGCGCAATCGGTTAAAACATAAAGCTTTTATGGACTTCAGACCCTTAATCGAGAGATCGGTCTATATGGCAGCTATGTCTAAATATAGTCCGATTTGATCCATATTTAGGTCGGATATCTGGAGGCTTAAGATAACACTCCGTTTCAAATTTCAGCGAACTCGGGTAATAAATAAAGCTTTTATGGGCTTCAGACCCTTTATCGGCAGATCGGTATATATGCCAGCTATATCTAAATATAGTCCGATCTAAAGCATATTTGGGTCAGATGTTGGGAGGCCTAAAACAACTCACTATTTCAAATTTCAGCGAAATCGGTTAAAACATAAAGCTTTTATGGACTTCAGACCCTTAATCGGGAGATCGGTCTATATGGCAGCTATATCTAAATATAGTCCGATTTGAACCATATTTGGGTCAGTTGTCCGTAGGCCTTAATCTACTCACTGTTTCAAATTTCAGCGAAATCGGATAAAAAATAAAGCATTTATGGGCATTAGACCCTTTATAGGAAAATCGGTCTATATAGCAGCTATATCCAAATATGGTCCGATTTGAACCATATTTGGGTCAGTTGTCCGTAGGCCTTAATCTACTCACTGTTTCAAATTTCAGCGAAATCGGATAAAAAATAAAGCATTTATGGGCATTAGACCCTTTATAGGAAAATCGGTCTATATAGCAGCTATATCCAAATATGGTCCGATTTGGCCCGTTCAAGAACTTATCCAGCGCGCATCAAAAAGACATATCTGTGCCAAATTTCAGCTCAATATCTTAATTTTTGAAGGCTGTAGAGTGATTACAACAGACGGACGGACAGACACACGGTCATCGTTAAATCGTCTTAGAATTTTACGACGATCCGAAATATATATATTTTGTAGGGTCGGAAATTGATATTTCGATGTGTTGCAAACGGAATGACTAAATGATATTATACCCACCCCTATACTACGGTGGTGGGTATAAAAACAGCAAATTTGAATACAACAGTCTGTATTCAAATTTGCTGTTTTTATACCCTCTACCATAGGATGGGGGGTATACTAATTTCGTCATTCTGTTTGTAACACCTTAAAATATGCGTCTAAGGCCCCATACAGTATATTTATTCTTTATGGTCATGATATTTTAAGTCGATCTAGCCTTGTCCGTCCGTATAGCTGCCATATAAACCGATCTTGGGTCTTGAATTCTTGAGCCTCTAGAGGGCGCAGTTCTCGTCCGATTTGGCTGAAATTTTGTATGAGGTGTTTTATTTTGACTTTCCGTCCGGACGTCTGTCCGTCCGTCCGTCTGTCAGTCGATAGCACGCTAACTTTCGAAGAATTAAAGCTAGGCGCTTGAAACTTTGTAAAAATACGTTTTATTTGTGTAGGTCGGTTGGAATTGTAAATGGGTCAAATCGGTCCATGTTTTGATATAGCTGCCATATAAACCGATCTGCGGTCTTGAGTTCTTCAGCTTTTAGAGGGCGCAATTCTTATCCGATTTGGCTGTAGTTTTGCATGAGGTGTTTTGTTATGACTTTCAACAACTGTGCTGAGTATGGCGCAAATCAGTTCATAACCTGGTATAGCTGCTATATAAACCGATCTTGGGTCTTGTCATTTTTGAGTCTCTAGAGGGCGCAATGCTCGTCCGATTTGACTGCAATTTTGCACGCGGTGTTATGGCAACACTTCCAGTAACTCTGCCAACTATGGTTTAATGGTTTATAATCTGATATAGCTGCTATATCAATCGATCTGGGATCTTGACTTCTTGAGCCTCTAGAGGGCGCAATTCTTATCCGATTTGGATAAGAATTGTATTTTTGCATCAGGTGTTATATTATGACTTCCAACAAATCGGTTCACAACTGGTATAGCCGCCATGTAAACCGATCGTGGGTCTGGACTTCTTGAGCCTCTAGAGGGCGCAATTCTTATCCGATTTGGCTGTAGTTTTGCATGAGGTGTTTTGTTATGACTTCCAACAACTGTGCTAATTACGGCGCAAATCGGTTCATAGCCTGATATAGTTGCCATATAAACCGATCTTGGACCTTGACTTCTTGAGCCTCTAGAGGGCGCAATTCTCATTCAATTTGACTGAAATTATCCACACGATGTTTTGGTAACGCTTCCAACAACTGTGCTAATCGGTGCATAACCTGATATAACCTTAACACGGACCGCGTCGACCCGAAAGGCTTCGGGCAGTTCTCTGGCCTTCACCGCCAATCGTCTGCCCTTTCATTACTCTGTTATGGTCCTTACTTACTCTGTTATGGTCCGGCACCCACACGATACGGATTTTGCCATCCTCAGAGAAGGCGTTATTCTCCTTCTTACAATGTATGACTGTTCGTGACCTTACCATCCTGGTTGTTTTTGCCTTATGGCAATTTTACTGTCGGTAAAGATGTTCACACTCGACGTCCTTGCGTTAGCACTACACCACTTCACGCATTCCGTGTTCGCCCGGACCTCCGCCTGCAGGACCGTATTATGGTCAGGCAGTCTGGGTTCCCAATTTAGACCCCCAGGCCCACTCTGTCCTCTAGCTTTGATCCATCCGTATAGCATGATCTCCCAGATGGCAATAACAGGGTTCCGTCAATCCTTGCACTCGACCTCAAGGTATCCGATCGAAAATTTTTTTCCTTCCTTACAGGTTTCCTATCGTCGCCTCGATTATACCGCGATGGTATGAGCTGCTCCAAACCTCAATCCATTCTCCCATCGTCTTAAGTCTTATAGCCGCATTGGCTGCCTCACACTTAATCTATATGTCAATGGGTCGGATATCTAGAATAGTCTCCAGTGCCCTAGTGGGCGTGGTCCTCATCGCTACGCCTAAGCCAAGACAACATGTTCTCTGAACCTGGCTTTTGGCGAGACTATCAGTAAAAATTTTCAGCGGTGGTTTTCCTCCTGCAGAGACAAAGAAGGAAATCTGGTAACTGATGCAGATAGTGTGCTGAGGATGTGAAATGAATATTTTAGCCAAATGCTAGTGCGTCGAAGAGCAAACCAATCCTTGATAATAGTATTGAATGTTTACCGCTTACTCAGTATGAGGTCCAAATGGCAGTGATTTCACTGAAGAACAACAAGCCAGCTGGAGCCGAACTACTCAAGGCGACACGCTGATAAGCCGAATGCAACATCTCATAAAAAAAATGTCTGCGTTGGTTATCCCCTCCTAATGCTGGCGATATTTGTGAAGTACTTCTCCTCAAAGAGGTGTCGCTATGCGGCACGGTCCGCGGACTCGGCTATAAAAAGGATGCCCCTTGTCGATAAGCTTAAACATGTATCGGACAGCGCTCGCACCTGTTCCTTAATGGAATGTTAATGGATAAATTTGCATTTGCAATGCGGCTTAAGATCTAGTAAATCAATCATAGAGCAGATATTAAGATTGCGCCACCTGGAAAAACCAGAGATGTACAGGTCAACTCTTAATATCTCTTCGTTGTGTGTAAAGCTGTCCGTCCGTCCATCCGTCTGTAGAAATCACTACAGAGGTCGAACGCGTAAAGCTAACCGTTTGAAATTTAGAACAGATACTTTATATTGATGTAGGACGTTGGAATTGCAAATGGGCCATATCGGTTCAGATTTGGATATAGCTCCCATATAAACCGATCTGCCTATTTGACTTCTTGAGCCCATGGAAGTCACAATTTTTGCCCGATTTGGCAGAAATTTTGCAAATTATGTTCTACTTTGACTTCCAACAACTGTGCCAAGTACGGTTTAAATCTGTCAAGAATCTGATATAGCTCCCATATAGACTGATCTCCCGATTTGACTTCTTGAGCCCCTGGAAGCCGCCTTAAATCGGTCAAGAACCTGATATAGCTCCCAGATAAACCGATCTCCCGAATTGACTTCTTGAGCCATTACAAGCTGCGATTTTTATCCGCGGTCCAAATCGGTCTATAACCAGAAAAAGCTTGTAGGAGAATCCATGGTGGTGGGTTCCCAAGATTCGGCCCGGCCGAACTTAGCACGCTTTTACTTGTTTAAACTACCTGTGGTGATTGTTTCCTACAAGTCTCTTTTATTTCACGCTATTCCATGTTTTGGGCACCTGTGCATGTATTTGTAAGTTGCGTATGCAATTGAGGTGGCCTGCGTTTATTGTTCAATTTTTACAGCATAACTTAACACGACAATGACAGCAATTACGCATTTAAATCCAGCAATCTGTCTACATTGCTTGTGTCAACACCGATCATAGACTTCGAGATGTGTGCTCCTTTATGAGCACTCATTTATTGCACTTTAGTTTGAAAGCCACCACTATTTGGTACATCCTTTGACTAAGACAATACACAAAAACAGCTCAGCACACACACACCATAGTTCACTATATGAGAATTAAAATTCTGCCTCCGCTGCAGCGTTCTTGCATTTCGCAACATCAACATGTCTTAATTTATTAAGAGCCTTTATGGCCTTTGAAAATGCCATTATCATCTCATAGGCCATATTCAATTGTTCTCATTTGTGCTCACTCTTTGAACTCTTAATCATACGCATTTATTAATGTCAATATGGCATTGCTCTTCCATCAATGACCTGGCCTATTGTGTGTGTGTGTGTTTTTGTTATTTTTTTCTCCTTTTTGTCTCAACACAATTGTCTATTCATGCTCTTTGGTTTGGCCTCTTAAACGCCTACCGCCCCTCACCGTTAACTTTGCTAGGAGTGTGTGTGGCGCGGGAATCAAGAGGAAGAATGTAGGTTGTATTATCCTGCAACTTTATTAACATGTTGCTAACCAATTAACAGTTTCCAGCTGAATGCACATACACTCGCGTACACAAGCCCCAACACTCAAACACACCCACCCATGTGCTTTTGTGCCAACACGCACGAATAACAGTATGTTCACACTCACTCAAGAGTCCATCGTTGGTGTGACACAGTGGGTTGAGTTGACACAAACAAATAAAATA
>NC_081554.1:178305003-178395003 GCF_963082655.1 Stomoxys calcitrans
TAAAATAAAATAAAATAAAATAAAATAAAATAAAATAAAATAAAATAAAATAAAATAAAATAAAATAAAATAAAATAAAATAAAATGAAATGAAATGAAATAAAATAAAATAAAAAAAATAAAATAAAGCAAAGTAAAATAAAATAAAATAATATAATAATAAAATAAAAAAAATTAAAATTAAATCAAATCAAATAAAATCAATTAATATAAAATAAAATAAAAAATAAAATTACAAAAAAATAAAATAAAATACGATAAAAAAAAAATATATATAAATAAAAATAAAAAATAAAACAAAAAAAAACTGTATAGTTTTTTTCTATTTTTCTCAATTATTTTGGGTTTTTAACTATACTATACGCCACTACTAATATTATAACTTAGTGCATTTGTTTGTAACATCCTAAAAGAAGAGAGACAGACCCTTTGATAAGTATACTGATCGATTCAGAATCACTTTCTGATTCGATTTAGCTGTGCCCCTCTGTCTGTTTGTCTGTCTGTCCATGTTATTTTTTGTATACAAACAACAGGTCGCAATTTTCATCCGATCGTCTTCAAATTTGGTATGGGCATGTTTTTCGGCCTAGAGACGAAGCTTATTGAAATTGGGAAAAATCGGTTTAAATTGGGATATACCTCCCATATATATGTTCGTCCGATTTGCAGTAATACGGCAATAAAATGGTTATTTGTAAACCGATTCTCTCGAAATTTGGCAGGAAGGATTTTCTTATGGCTCTCGATATTACTATTCAACTTCATAGAAATAGGTTCAGATTTGGATATAGCTCCCATATATATGTTCGTCCGATTTGAAGTAATACGGCAATAAAATGGTTATTTGTTAACCGATTCTCTCGAAATTTGGCAGTAATGGATTTTCTTATGGTTTTCGATATTACTGGTGAATTTCATAGAAATCGGTTCAGATTTAGATATAGTTCTCATATATATATCGCCCGATTTTCACTTCAAGACCCACTGCAAGCGCATTTATTGACGAATCTTCCCAAAATTTTGTACAACGCTTTCCTCGACGACTTCCACAATATCCGAAAAGTTTGGTCGAATTCGGTTCAGATTTAGATATAGCTCTTATGTATATGTTCGTCCAATTTTGAGAAATATTGCAATGAAGTGCTAATTTGTTAACCGATGCTGCAATTTTTGTCCGTTTGGGGTGAAAGTTTGCATGTAGTGTTCTGTTATGACTTCCAACAACTGTGTCAAGTACGATCCAAATCAGTCTATTTTCTGATATAGCTCCTATATAAACCGATCTCTTGATTTGACTTCTTGAGCCCTTATAAGTCGCAATTTTTATACCCTCCACCATAAGATGGGGGGTATACTAATTTCGTCATTCTGTTTGTAACTACTCGAAATATTCGTCTGAGACCCCATAAAGTATATATATTCTTGATCGTCGTGACATTTTATGTCGATCTAGCCATGTCCGTCCGTCTGTCCGTCTGTCCGTCCGTCCGTCCGTCCGTCCGTCCGTCTGTCTGTCGAAAGCACGCTAACTTCCGAAGGAGTAAAGCTAGCCGCTTGAAATTTTGCACAAATACTTCTTATTAGTGTAGGTCGGTTGGTATTGTAAATGGGCCATATCGGTCCATGTTTTGATATAGCTGCCATATAAACCGATCTTGGGTCTTGACTTCTTGAGCCTCTAGAGTGCGCAATTCTTATCCGATTGGGATGAAATTTTGCACGACGTGTTTTGTTGTTATATTCAACAACTGTGCCAAGTATGGTTCAAATCGGTCCATAACCTGATATAGCTGCCATATAAACCGATCTTGGGTCTTGACTTCTTGAGCCTCTAGAGGGCGCAATTCTTATCCGATTCGAATGAAATTTTGTACGGCGTGTTTTTTTATGATATCCAACAACAGTGCCAAGTATGGTTTAAATCGGTCCATAACCTGATATAGCTACCATATAAACCGATCTTGGGTCTTGATTTCTTGAGCCTCTAGAGGGCGCAATTCTTATCCGATTGCAATTAAATTTCGCACGACGTGTTTTGTTATGATACCCAACAACTGTGCCAAGTATGGTTCAAATCGGTCCATAACCTGATATAGCTACCATATAAACCGATCTTGGGTCTTGACTTCTTGACCCTCTAGAGGGCACAATTCTTATCCGATTTGAATTAATTTTTGCACGAAGTATTTCGTTATGATATCCAACAACTGTGCCAAGTATGGTTCAAATCGGTTCATAACCTGATATAGCTGTCATATAAACAGATCTGGGGATTTGATTTCTTGAGCTTCTAGAGGGCGCAATTCCTATCCGATTTGGCTGAAATTTTGCATGACGTATTTTATTTTTACTTTCAACAACTGTGTCAAATAAGGTTCAAATCGGTTCATAACCTGATATAGCTGCCATATAAACCGATCTGGGATCTTGACTTCTTGGCCCCTAGAGGTCGCAATTATTATCCGATATGCCTGAAATTTTCTACGATGGATCCTCTCATGACCATCAACAAACGTTGTTTATTATGGTCTGAATCGGTCTATAGCCCGATACAGATCCCATATAAATCCTTCTCTCTATTTTACTTCGTGAGCCCCAATGGGCGCAATTCTTATACGAATTGGCTGAAATTTTACACAAGTCTCCAACATATAATTTAATTGTGGTCCGAACCGGACCATATCTTGATATCGTTTTAATAGCAGAGCAACTCTTTTCTTATATCCTTTTTTGCCTAAGAAGAGATGCCGGGAAAAGAACTCAACAAATGCGATCCATGGTGGAGGGTATATAAGATTCGGCCCGGCCGAACTTAGCACGCTTTTACTTGTTTTCTTATTCGGCTGAAATTCTGCATGTTACGACTTCCAACATCTGTGCTATATAATCTGATATAGCTCCCATGTAAATCGATCTTCCGATTCGACGTTTTGAGCCCTTACAAACCGCAATTTTTGTCAATTATCATTGAGTTTAAACTTTATTCCCAACGGAACTGAAGTTCAGTTTAGGTAGTGCTTTAGGGCGTACCCCAAAACACTATTCGTTTTCTACTCTCAAATATTGTCATAACGGGTCAAATAACTCATTTGACGTATCTTTAGGAGTAAAAGCGCCACATATACTGGAACGCAAATTTTAATGTCATATTTGTAATCCCTAATACCTTTCATTTGAGTTCCATGAGTCCCTAATGCTTATATGCCCATTTGGGGGTAATTGGGAGTGGGCGACCTCCCAATACTTGTAGCTAATGTTTAATGCCATATTTGTAATGTACTACCTAATACTTTTCATTTGAGTCCCATATTGACAAAAACTTCGAATATATCTGTTTAGAGGAGTTTTGGGGTTGAGGGCCCTGCTGGGTACTTGGACCCAAATTTTAATTCCATATTCGTTTTCTGGTCTCCAATACCTTTCATTTGATACCCTTACCTTGATACCTTGTGCCGATCAGACCACTTTCGGATATGGGTGGCGTTTTTGCGGTAAGAGGGAGGGTCCGCCACGTAAGAAAATCGGTTCTGCCAAGTATCATATAGTCATAATGGGTCTAATGGCATTTTTGAGGGGTGGCGTGACCCCCTTTACTTCGATCTGATTTTGTATGCCAGATTCGAAATCTACTCCCGAATACCTTACATTTGAGCCCTGTATTGAAATGAACGTTCAATATGTCTGTTTGGGGCGGCCCGGTGGGTACTTAGACTCAAATTTTAATACCATATTCGTATTCTACACTCCAATACCTATCATTTGATACCTATATTGTCCCAATCGGCCGACATTTGATTTTGGGTTGTGTTTTTGTGCCATAAGGGGGAGGGTCCGTCCCCCTTCCGATGCCGAAAAATTATATAACCTATGTTTCCTTCCAGACCAACCTACACAATATGTGAATATTTCGGGAAACTCAGTTCTGGCGTTTTTCAGTCTAAGCGGAACAAACTAACCGTGTCCCATATATCCGTGATTGGCTAAGGTTCCCAATTTGGGCGTTTTTGTGAGGGTGGGGTGACCCCCTATACTTCGCCATGAATTTGTGTGCCAGATTCGATATCTACTCCCGCATACTTTTCATTTGATACTCATATTGTCCTTATCGGTCCACTTTTGATTTTGGGTGGTGTTTTTGGGGTAACGGTGGAGGGTCCGCTCCCTTCCGATATCAATAAATTATAAAGCCTTTTACTCCTTTCTGTCTATATTCATAATCTACTCCCTAATACCCTTCATTTGTGTCCCTTATTGTCATGATCGTCAAATAAAATTATTTTAAGGCGTTTTGGGCTGGGGCGGCCCAATGATACTTGGATCCAACTTTTGTTATGAAATACCTTTCATTTAAATCCCATATTGTTCCGATCGGTCCACTTTTGATTTTGGGTGGTATTTTTGGGGTAACGGTGGAGGGTCCGCTCCCTTCCGACATCAATAAATTATAAAGCCTTTTACTCCTTTCTGTCTATATTCATAATCTACTCCCTAATACCCTTCATTTGTGTCCCATATTGTCATGATCGTCAAATAAACCTATTTTAAGGGGTTTTGGGGCTTGGGCGGCCCCCCAGGTACTTGGATCCAACTTTTGTTATGAAATTCGTACTCTACTCTTGAATACCTTTCAATTGAATCCCATATTGTCCCGATCGGTCCACTTTTATTTTGGGTAGTACTTTTGTGTGACCCTAAGGGGGAGGGTCCGCCCCCTCCCGTTATCAAAAAATTATATAGCCTATGTTTCCTTCCAGACCAACCCACACAATCTGTGAAAATTTCAAGGTAATCCGTTCAGCCGTTTTTGAGTCTATACCAAAAAACACAAATTAAATTTTATATATAAGATTATTTTACCCCACTGTGCGTTTCTTCCTTACTCTTTGCTCTCTTCTCTTTCAATGATGTAGAGATTGTTCTCTATGCGTGTGTCTTGCCGTTGTATGTGCATACATTATAATATCACGGAAATGAGAAATAATCCCTGTAGAAAAGACAGGGTCCCTCGTCTTCAACCTCCCCGCCCCAAAAAATACCTAACATTTTCCCACCATTTAATTGCCCATGGTCGGACGCCTGTAGCACTGTTGTTCGTTTCGTTAAAATACGTGTATTTGCTTGCTCGTCTGTTAAGTGCCTTGGTTGGTCGTCGTTGTCGCAGTCGTCGACATCGTCGACACCATCACCATCGTTATTGTCGTAGCTGTTGAAAGCATTTCCCATTCGTGAAAACGTTAGCCGCGAATATCATTGTGGCTTGATGAGTGTGTGTAGATGTGTGCGCTCCCATGTATTTTTCAGATTTGTGTGTGACAGAGTGAGTGTGAATGTGATAAGAGTAACAAATTAAAAGTCCTTTCATTATTAAAAACGTGTTTTTTTCCATTCTCTTCTCACGGAAAATAAAAGTTGCTCTGCTGTTTGTTTTTTTTTTTTTTTGATTATTGTATTTTTTTTTTTTCTTCATTGTCTTCATTGCCGCTGACGTTGCCAAAAGGCCTTTTTCATTGTTTGTTGGCTGACTGACATTGCTGCCATTGTCATTGTTGTGTTAGGGCGAGAAGAGCAACATTGTGTGTGCTGCATTGATAGCAGCAGCGACCGGGTTGATGATGGTGGTTGCGTTCCGTGTCGGTATCGTAGCGGTAGCGGTAAAGGGTATTAACTAATTAATGTCATTCATTGTGGCAACTTAAGTGCAATTAAGCCATTTAACAAGCTGAGGACTGAACTTAGCTTAAAATGACAAATGCTATTGAATAAAATATGCCAACAAAGCGACACCAACAGTAAACAGCCAGCAGCCATCAGCTAACAGCCATGCAAAAGCTTCAAGTTTCAGCCATAAAATCTGTGTGCCATGGATGCCTCATCAGCTTTAGCATCCGTATCCGGAAGGAAATGTTAAACGATGCAAACACATACATACCAGCAGCGTTGCCGTTGTTGTTCATTCGTGTAACAAAAAACACGCTTGATTGGATAGTCGTATCAATCCAAATTCGGGAAAAATATAAAAAAGGAATACAAAGAGGAAGCAACGGGTTTTCTTATAAGAACTTGACTACGGTGAAAAATAAGTAAAAAACATTATTATCGGCTTGAAGTGCACTCAAAACATTTATGAAAGGAAATCGACTTCGTTCATATGGCCACCATGGGCACGTTGGCATTTGTCAAAACGTTGGACCCAATATTCGATGACTAGGCCACACGTTTCAGCCCAAATTGTCACTATTTCCCGTTCAATGTCGGCACTGAGCCCCAAGAAAATAGTCTAGAGACTTGAAATTGCATGAACGAGGCAGTCAATCGACTGGGTCATATTTTGACCCATCAAACTAATTTTTCAATAAATTGATTGTAACGTGTGCTGTATGGCTTATGGCATCGTCCTATTGAAACCACATATCGTCCAGGTCCAAAAATATTCAGTGAGCATGGTGCGGTAGCGTTGTCTATTCATGGTAACGTCACGATTGGCATAGTTGACGAAGAAGTATGGCCCAATGACACCGCCGGCATGCAAACCGCATTAAACAGTTATGTTTTGTGGATGAAGTGTTGATTTGAGAAGCACACGTGGATTTTTCACCTGACCAATGACGCATATTTTGCTTATTGACGAACCGAAATGCAAATTTTTGCCCATTAACATTCCACTAAGGAATGTGGGGCAAACTTTTCACTTATCAATGAGTGCAGTTCGATTCAAGTTTAAGCTCAATGATAAGGGGCCTCCTTTTTATAGCCGAGTTCGAAAGGCGTGCCGCGGTGGGACACCTCTTTGGAGAGAAGTTTTACATGGCATAGTACCTTACAAATGTTGCCACCATGATTTTGCTCTTAATGTAGCGGTCACCGATTCCGAATTTCGGTATTAAATTTTTATGATTTGCAGATGTTGTTTGTTTGTGTACTTTACCATGATGAAAATTTTGAGTATGCTGAATTAATTGAAAGTGACAGTTTGATGATTTCAAAAAATAAAATTCAAAGTTGGCAAATCTGTATTGGAATACCCTTTACAATAAGAAAACAAAGAAAATTCAAACAACATGAAGGCAAGTAAACACGGGTTAAGTTCGGACGTTGCCAAATCGAATAAAATAAGAACAAGTGAGAGAGTGCTAAGTTCGGCCGGACCGAATCTTATATACCACCCACCATGGATCACATATGTCGAGTTTTTTGAGCGATATCTCTTTTTAGGCAAACAAAGAATAATGAAGATACATCAAGTTTTAGTCCGTTTCGGACCATAAGTGAACTGAATGTTGAAGACCATAAGAGAAGTCATTGGATGATATTTTAGTCCATTCAGATAAAAATTGCCCCTTGTAGGAACCCAAAAAGGAAAATCGGGGGATCGGTTTATGCGGGAGCTGTATTAAGCTATGGATCGATGAAGACCATATTGCACATGTATGTTGAAGGTGATGGGAGAAACCGTTGTACAAAATTTCAGCCAAATCGGATAAGAGTTGCGCCTTCTAGAGGCTCAAGAAGTCAAGACCCCAGATCGGTTTACATGACAGATATATCAGGTTATGAACCGATTTCAACCATACTTGGAAAAGTTGTTGAAAATCGTAACCAAAAAACTCATGCCAAATTTCAGCCAAATCCGATAAGAATTGCGCCCTCTAGAGGTTTAAGAAGTCAAGATCCAGGAGGGGTTTATGTAGAAGCTATATCAGATTATGGACCGTTTTGGACCATATTTGACACAGTTGTTGGAAATCATAACAAAACACTTCATGCAAAATTTCAGCCAAATCGGATTAGAATTACGCCCTCCAGAGGCTCAAGAAGTCAAGACCCCAGATCGGTTTATATGACAGATATATCAGGTTATGAACCGATTTCAACCATACTTAGCAGAGTTGTTGAAAATCGTAACAAAACAACTCATGCCAAATCGGATTAGAATCGCGCCCTCTAGAGGCTCAAGAAGTCAAGACCCCAGATCGGTTTATATGACAGATACATTAGGTTATAGACCGATTTCGACCACACTCAACACAGTTATTGGAAGTCATAATAAAATACCTCGGGCAAAATTTCAGCCAAATCGGATAAGAATTGGGCCCTTTAGTGGCTCAAGAAGTCAAGATCCAAGATCGGTTTATATGGCAGCTTTATCAAAACATGGACCGATATGACCCATTTACATTCCCAACCGACCTACGCTAATAAGAAATATTTGTGCAAAATTTCAGGCGGCTAGCTTTACTGCTTCGAAAGTTAGCGTGCTTTCGACGGAAACACGGATGGACAGATGGACGGACATGGCTAGATCGACTTAAAATGTCATGACGATCAAGAATATATATACTTTATGGGGTCTTAGTCTAATATTTCGAGATGTTACAAACAGAATGACGAATTTAGTACACCCCATCCTATGGTGGAGGGTATAAAAACGGCGGAACCGATTTTCATGAAATTATCACAGATGGTAGAGTTTGAGACCCCGGTGAATATAGGGTACTAAATTTTTTGTTATTCGAATGGGGGACGGACCCTCCCCCTTAGTCCACTTTTCAAAAACGTTAGTTCTCGGAGATGAGTGCACCGTTTTAAGCAAAATTTCGTATGCCACTTTATGGTACCCCAAAAAACACATGGGGGACGCCCCATCCCAAAACCCTCCTGAACGGACATGTTTACCGATTGGGACAATATGGGTATCAAATGAAAGGTATTTTAGAGTAGAATACGAAATTTTCATAAAAATGTCATTCTAAGTGTCGGTGGATCCCCCGCTCCCAAAAACACCACCCAACAGGACACTTTTACCGCTTTGGGCAATCTGGGTATCAAATGAAAGGTTTTTAAATGTAGAAAACAAATCTGACATAAAAATTTATTCCTTGGTGTGTGAGGGGCTTCTCCCCCCACCCCTCAAAAACCCCCAGCAGGACATATTTATCAATTGGGACAATATTGGTATGAAATGAAAGGTGTTTAGAAGTTGAGTACACATCTGTTATAAGAATTTGGTCCAAGCTGTCTGCGGGGCCTCCCCAATATCAAAAACTTCTAAAATGGGCATGAATGTCCAACGTCACAAAATGGGAGTTGGCTACGAATCTGGTACAGAGTCTGGGACCAGCCCACCTACTACCCTACCCTTCATAAGGACGTATTGTTGTTCAGGTCAAGATACGTGGTGGATTGTTTGGAGACCCTGGATAGACTCCGGGCCCACGATGTTAAGCTGACATTTGTTTCTGGGCATGAGGGGATTCCAGGTTGAAAGGGCGGACGAGTGCACCAGGAGGGATTCGTCTCCGCAGGGCGGACCAGTCATTGGTCTACTTGTAATTTGCCGAGCTACTGAACACAGTAGAGGAGGTGGCCAGGGCGGCGTCCGTAGCGAGGTGGGACTTGGTGGATGGTTGCCGGACGGCAAAGGCGCTATGGCCGGTCATCGACCGGAGGAGGACGAGAGAGTTGCTGGCGTTCGATAAGAGGTCGACGAGTACCTTGACAGGGGTCATAACCAGACACTGTGCCATAGGCCTCATGGCGGCGCGTATGGGAATACCGCACAATGACTTCTGTAGGAGTTGCCTCGATGAGGATGAAAAGGAGACTATTGAGCTGTGTTCATGTAGTCTCTCCATTCTGGGGAGCCGTTTCTTCTGTAATCTGGGTGAACTTGTGAACGCACCTCTGGTGGGTCTCCTGAGATTTGTTGAAGGAACAGTATGGTTCCGAAGGGGGATGCCATAAGCTCCTGGCGTAGGTACATCCGTGCTTGCGTGGGGATGGGCGTTTCTTCACCCCATGCTCGGCTACTCCATTCCTCCTGTGTTTCTATTATTCGTGTATAACCTCTAGTCAGAGGTCTCACATCTTCTTTAACGTCCCTTTCTTTCTAGGGTACCACAATGGGCCAGAATGACCTCTCCTTTGGTGGGCAACCCAGCAAACCTAATCCAACCTATGGTTGCCCAAAAAGTAATTGCGGATTTTTTTAAAGAAAGTAAATGCATTTTTAATAATACTTGGAATGAACTTTAATCAAATATACTTTTTTTCTAAAGCAAGAAGAAAGAATGCAATTACAGAGTCACAAGATGTGAAAAAATTTGTCAACGCCGACTATATGAAAAATCCGCAATTACTTTTTGGGCAACCCAATAGTACCTCACAAATGTTGTTTGCGTTAGGAGGGGAAAACCAGTGCTGAAAATTTTTATACCCACCACCATAGGAGGGGGGTATACTAATCTAGTCATTCCGTTTGAAACACCTCGAAATATTGATCTAGGACCCTATGAAGTGTATATATGCTTGATCGTCTCGACATTCTGATTCGAATTAGCCATGTCCGTCCGTCCGTCCATCCGTCTGTCAAAATCACGGTAGAGGTCGAACGCGTAAAGCTACCCGCTTGAAAGATTGAAGAAATATTTTATATTGATGTAAGTCGTTGGAAATAGCAAATGGGCCATATCGGTTCAGATTTGGATATAGCTCACATATAAACCGATCTCCCGGTTTGACTTCTTGAGCCCATGGAAGCCTCAATTTTTGTCGGATTTGGCCGAAATTTTGTACATGGTGTTCTGTTATGATTTCTAACAACTGGGCCAAGTAGGGTCTAAATTTGTCTATAACCTGATATAGCTCCCATATAAACCGATCTACCGGTTTGACTTCTTGAGCCCCTGGTAGCCACAATTTTTGTCCGATTTGGCTGATATTTTGTACATAGTGTTCTGTTAAGACTTCCAACAAATGTGCTAAGTACGGTCCAAATCGGTCTATAACCTGATATAGCTCCCATATAAACCGATCTCCCGATTTCACTTTTTGAGCCCCTGGAAGCCTCACTTTTCATCCCATTTGGCTGAAACTTTGTACATGGTGTTCTGTTATGACTTCCAACAACTATGCCATGTACGGTTCAAATCGGTCATGAACATGATATAGCTCTCACATAAACCGATCTCCCGATTTGACTTCTTGAGCCCCTGGGAGCCAGAATTTTCATCCGATTGGGCTGAAATTTTGTACATAGTGTTCTGTTAAGACTTCCAACAAATGTGCTAAGTACGGTCCAAATCGGTCTATAACCTGATATAGCTCCCATATAAACCGATCTCCCGATTTCACTTTTTGAGCCCCTGGAAGCCTCAATTTTCATCCCATTTGGCTGAAACTTTGTACATGGTGTTCTGTTATGACTTCCAACAACTATGCCATGTACGGTTCAAATCGGTCATGAACATGATATAGCTCCCATATCAACCGATCTCCCTATTTGACTTCTTGAGCCCTTACCAGCCGCAATTTTTATCCGATTTGGCTGAAATTTTGCATATAGTGCTCTGTTATGACTTCCAACAAATGTGTCAAGTACGGTCCAAATCGGTCTATAACCTGATATAGCTCCCATATAAACCGATCTCCCGATTTGACTTCTTGAGCACCTGGAAGCTTTAATTATCATCCGATTTGGCTGAGATTTTGCATATAGTCTTCTGTTATGAGTTTCAACAAATGTGCCAAGTACGGTCCAAATCGGTCTATAACCTGATATAGCTCCCATATCAACCGACCTCCCTATTTGGCTGAAATTTTGCATATAGTGCTCTGTTATGACTTCCAACAAATGTGTTAAGTACGGTCCAAATCGGTCTATAACCTGATATAGCTCCCATATAAACCGATCTCCCGATTTGACTTCTTGAGCACCTGGAAAACTCAATTTTCATCCTATTTGGCTGAGATTTTGCACATAGTCTTCTGTTATGAGTTTCAACAACTGGGACAAGTAGGGTTTAAATCGGTCTATAACTTGATATAGCTTCCATATAAACCGATCTCCCGATTTGATTTCTTGAGCCCTTAACAGACGCCATTTTTATCCGATTTGGCTGAAATTTTGCATATAGTGCTCTGTAATGACTCTCCAAAACTGCGCGAGGTAAGGTCCAATTCGGTCTATAACTATATATAGCTACCATATTTTAGAGAATCCATGGTGTTGGGCGCCCCAGACTCGGTCCGGCCGAACTTAGCAGGCTTTTACTTGTTTTTGACGTTCTCGCCTGGATTCGAAATCAGGCACTATGACACTATAATCATTACGCTACGGTGGCCTCCAGACTAGCTATTATAGCTATAAAATAAATATAAAATTCAATATTTACTATAAATTTATTATAAGTGAATGTTAAAAAAATCTTTTTTGCTTTCAAACGAAATGAGAAAATTGTTTTAATTGTTCTTCCTTCTCTCAAAGGTGGTAGCCAGAAAAAATACAAAAACTTCTTTGACTCTGAGAACTTTTCTATCGCTTTTAACAAGAATGTGACCTGTAAAAAGGGTAGCCTGTGGCAACACCAAAATACAAATAAAAACAAAACAGACAGCAACAACAACAACAGAAACAAAGGAGCTGTTAATTTGAATACACTAGGCTAAATAACCACACACACGCACACACATACGCACATACACACTGCCTTGCAAAACATATAAGCCCACATAGATAGCCCTTCCCTTGATGATGGTCGTTTTGGTTGAAATGTGTACGTGTTTGAGTGATTGTGTGCGTGATAGGTTGAAAGTTCTAGTGTAAGGCGAAAACGACATACTTCGACATCTTATCTTATCGTTTTATTTCATTCTCTATATAGCGAGAGCATCAACGGCAGCCGCAGCATCATCATCGACATCAACATCATCGTCCTTTTTATCTCAAATAAAAACAACAACCCAAACCAAATCGAAGCTAACCAAGCAAACCAAACCCATAGATAGCAACAAAAACAAAAACAAAAAGAAAGAAAAAGAAAAGGAAAACAACAGCAAAAACAATGCCATAACCATAATATAGCAAGAAAGTGAAAAATTGTGTACATTATCACCACAAGCAACAAAAAAAAAAATAAAACAAAATAAAATAAAAAACAACAAAACAACACAGAGAGAAAAAAATAACTAAAAAAAGTTACAACCAAAACAACGACATTTCTAACAAAAAATCAACAGAGAACAGCAGAACCCTTCATATCAAAAGGTGTTCCTCTCACACACACACTCTCTCTCTCTCTCTCTGTCTAACTTCGCCTCTCTCGCAACTGTTTTCCTTGGTTGATTATTATTATTGGAATGATAAATTGTGCATACACACAGCAGCAGCAGCAACAACAACAGCAAAATGGATGGCGAAAATCGCATAATATTAAATGTGGGAGGCATAAGGTGAGTACAAGGAATTGTGGGATAAATGCAAACAAGCATTCAAATAAGGTATATGGATTCTATTTCACAAAAATAAACACACTCTCGCACACTCACACACACACACTCACACACACACACAAACTTGTTGCTTTGTTCCCAATGCTTTCATGGAGATGTTTGTTTAAGCTTTACCTTTTATTTTTTGACATTTCCCATGCCTTTTATCAGCGACAGGACATCATGTAAGGATTTTCCTGATAATTGACACAGAATGCAAAGAAATTGTGTTGATATTTCATTGAAATTGTTTGCTAATGGCCCTGCTGGCTATACTCTTGGTGTAGAGTGTAAATCACCTTTGGCTTTTTTCCTCTTATCTCCTCAATTTGTATTTTACTAAGGCACTATGCAACATAAAGAAAGAATGTAAGGAAAGGTTGGCTGTCTTTATAAGCCACAGTAAATGGAAATTTGTTGCATGGGTGTATGTGTGTTAGTTTTATTCCAAGGGGCGGCATGCAAAGTAAGGAAGAAAGGTCATGCCAAGATTTTAGACTTCATGGGTATATAACTTTCTGTGGACCTTGTAAAGAATTCTATCACCGCTCCTGTGGGCGACTATAAAATATGTGCTGAGAATCCTCGCCGATGAGGGATTTGAGCTAGCCGGCTATGCGGACCATGTTAAATAACTTCTGAGGGAAAGGTATCCAAATGTTCTATGTAGGTAACCCGAGAGAGGCTAGAGTGACTGACTGATCATCGCCCAGCCCAAAATGCTAAAGCAAGAATTCATGAAATTTTGCACGAATGTTGCTCTTCGATCATAGGCACGGGATAAGGCTGGATTTGGTGATATTTGTACGTTTAGGTACTAAAAAGTACCAAAAAGTACGAAAGGGTACTATTTTCCCAGCGCGAACGGAAAGGGCTAGAATTATGTTCTTGGGCTCAAATTAAAGAGCATATCGAAAAAATAAGGCATGGTGAAAAAATTTGAAAAATCGTACCGGAAGTGGAAAAAATAGTACGTTTAGTAGCACATTTTGGTACTATTTTGTACTTTCTCTGAATTTTGGAAATATGGTACACTTTGGCAACCATAATTGGGTGACTATAAGACTTTTTGGAAATTTGTACATTTAGGTACTAAAAAAAGTACCATAAAGGTACGAAATGGGTGAACTTTTGTACAGGGAGGGTGGATTGGGGTCGAATTTTGAAATTTGACTTAAAAAACACCTGTTCCAAAATATGAGGGTGAATACAAAAAAAAAATGGAAAAATAGTATTGGTAACCGGAGAAAACGTACATTTGGTAAAATTTAGTATTTTCATTACAAATGGAGCTAGAGTTCTGAAATTTGGCATGTAGGTACAACTAGGAAATATATGATGAGTGACTAAGTAATCCATTCAAAATTCGATAGGGGTAGAATTTTGAAAGTCGACTTAAAAGACTTCTGTTGCAAAAGGATGAGGGTGAATACAAAATATAGAAAAATAGTACTGGTAACCAGAGGAAACGTACATTTGACAACGCAATTGGTAAAATTTTAGTACTTTCATTACATATGGAGCTACAGTTCTGAAATTTTGCATGTAGGTACAACAAGGAAATATTTGATGGGTGACTAAGTAATCCATTCAAACTTCAATAGGGGTAGAATTTTGAAAGTCGACAAAGGATGCAAAAGGATGAGGGTGAATACAAAAAAAAATAGAAAAATGGTACTGGTAACCAGAGGAAACGTACATTTGGCAACGCAATTGGTAAAATTTTAGTACTTTCATTACATATGGAGCTACAGTTCTGAAATTTGGCATGTAGGTACAACAAGGAAATATTTGATGGGTGACTAATTGATCTATTCAAAATTCGTACATTTTAGTACTAAAATTGGTGCCATTTAGTACTTTCTTTACAGATGGAGCCAGAGGCGTGAAATTTGGAATGTAGGGACAACTTGGAAAAATATGATGGGTGACTACCATCTTTATACAATTTGTATATTTTGGTACCAAAATTGGTACCATTTTCTACTTTCTGTTCAGATGGTGTTTGAAGACTGTAATTTGGGATGCAGGTAAAATTTAGAAATATATGATTCCCGACTCAATGATTTTTTTCATATTTCTAACATTTTGGTACCAAAATTGGTACTATTTGGTACTTTCTTTGTAGATGGAGTTTGAGGTCCAAAATTTTGGATATAGTTACGACTAAGAAAAAAATGGTGGATGACTAAATGATTCATTCAAAATTGTACATTTTGGTACCAAAATTGGTACCATTTTGTACTTTCTGTTTAGATGGATCTTGAGGTCTGAAGTTTGGTATGTAGGTACAACAAAGAAATAAAAAAATGGTGGCTAAACGATCTATTCATTATTCACACTTTTTGGTACCAAAATTGGTACCATTTGGTACTTTCTTCGTAGATGCAGCTAGAGTACCAAAAAGTGTAAAATAAGTACTAAAACATACAAAATGGTACTTTCTTTACAAATTGAGCTAAAGTGTCCTAATTGCTATTTTTTTATTCCTTGAAAATATATATTGGGCGACTTAATGATTTTTCCGATGCATTGTTTTTCTTGGTATTTTCTTTACACAAGGGGACCAATTTCTCAAATTTTTGCGCAATTATTACAAAACTTTATAATCTTATAAACTGAGTGCCTACCTAAAGTCCTACACTAAAATGGGGGTATCAAAAACGGGGGTAGCGAGGAGGACCACCGGGATGCTAGTGTCATATAAATGGGTCAGAGCAAGGGGTCTTACGTAAACTCTGTGAAAATCATGTTCATTAGCTCTACGAAAGTGTGATTAGGCCGATTCTGACATACTCAACAAGAGTATAATGGATGACATTGAATAGGGGAAATGGATGAAAATGCAGGGGTTTCTCACCAAATACCTGAGACGTCAGTTGAGGTCGAGTGAAAAACACGAATACCAGGTATACAGGAATGAGCTGGAGGAACCCTAGCACAAATGGAAACCAGCAGCTAGTGCTACACCAATGATTAGGGAGACAAAGGTATATGGATGTCTACATAGTTGTTTCAGAGACCGAGTACCGAGACCCGGTTCACCCGATACTGGTCTAGAGATTGGATCAGTGTGTTGGTCCGCACATTGTTAAAAGAACCCTTTATGTCAATGCTTACCGCTAATGTGTATGTCTTGGCATTGAAGGATTCTTCTGTTTTATGCACAACCTGGTGCAGGGTAGTCTCCACCGACCTTCCCTTGACATAAGCATGCTGTTTGTATTTGAGCAGTTCGCTGGATGTCCTATTCTCTATCATAGTGTCCACCATACATTCCATGTTTTTTAGTGGAAGGGACATAAGGCTTATAGGTGTGAAGGCCTTTGATGTCGCATAGCTTGCATTGCCGGGCTTGAGTATATATACCACCCTTCCCTCCTGCCAGGCTTTGGGAGTATTGGCAAGTCCTGGGCACGCTGTAAAAATATTAGCCAGATGTGGCTCCAGATAGTTGGCCTCCTTCTGTAGTAACGCTGGAAATATTCCATCAGGTCTGGGTGACTTAAATGGTTTGAAGCTCCCCAAGGCTTCTTTACCATAAATTCTGTGATGATAAGCCATCGGAGACACCGGAATCTTGAAATAATGAGACTGACCGAATTTCATTATTCCAAGATTTCGGTGTCCCCTTGAGTCCCGTCATATCATGTGGAAAATGCGTTTGTATCAAAAGCCTTAACATGTCCTCCGTTGTCTCTACTCTAACTCCCATGTAGTCTACCAAGGTTTCAGTTTGGACATGGGTTTTTTGAGAGAAACTTTCTCATCTTGGCGGCGCCATTCACACAATCGACCTGTTCGCAGAAAAGCTTACAGGAGACACGTTTTCTGATAACCTTATTGCATTCCTTGAAACCTGTGTAACACATCCCAATAAACTTTCGCTTTTTTTTACGACGCGCTCTGTTATAAAGTCTGCGGACCTTTTCCCAATATTGCATCCCCAACCCCGGTCATCCTGGGGTTTTTCTTGGGCTGATTTCCTTTCTCAAAGAGAACAACTATCTTCGAAAGACCCCACAAGTGCAGTCGTAATCCTGTTGACAATGTCGTCAATGTCTTCTATATTTGGACAAGCTCCTGTAGGTGAGCAAGCTCGTTCCGGTTCAAAGGGCCGATCGCCGCATGAACAAAATGGCCATTGATTATTTAAAGGCGCCAATAACTCGCCTTGTCATATCGAGCATCATAGACATTCAGTATTTGTGCAAGAGCCGGTGCCAACCGACCTCTCACTGAGACTCCCCGCTAGATGCCGCTGATTGTCCGCGACTGCTGTTGCAGCTACTCCGCATGGAGCATTCCACTATCCGCAACCTGCGGACACGCCCGGTAGCTCGCAGCTATGCTTCTCGTTACAGCAAAGAACACCACCTCGGACCTCAAAGTTATAGTTTGTGTGGTGCAAGCAGCTATCCCGTGACCGTATTATGACAAAAGGTGGTTAACATATACCCGAGGACGGGTTTCTAAAGTTTGGGCCGGCCGAATTTAAAGCCGTTTTACTTGTTATACTCTCCACCATAAGATGGGGGGTATACTAATTTCGTCATTCTGTTTGTAACTACTCGAAATATTGGTCTGAGACCCCATAAAGTATATATATTCGTGACATTTTATGTCGATCTAGCCATGTCCGTCCGTCTGTCCGTCTGTCCGTCTGTCCGTCCGTCCGTCCGTCCGTCTGTCTGTCTGTCGAAAGCACACTAACTTTCGAAGGAGTAAAGCTAGCCGCTTGAAATTTTGCACAAATACTTCTTATTAGTGTAGGTCGGTTGGTATTGCAAATGGGCCATATCGGTCCATGTTTTGATATAGCTGCCATATAAACCGATCTTGGGTCTTGACTTCCTGAGCCTCTAGAGTGCGCAATTCTTATCCGATTGGAATGAAATTTTGCACGACGTGTTTTGTTATGATACCCAACAACGGTGCCAAGTATGGTTCAAATCGGTTTATAACCTGATATAGCTGCCATATAAACCGATCTTGGGTCTTGACTTCTTAAGCCTATAGAGGGCGCAATTCTTATCCGATTGGAATGAAATTTTGCACGACGTGTTTTGTTATGACATTCAACAACTGTGATAAGTATGGTTCAAATCGGTCCATTGTCTGATATAGCTGCCATATAAACCGATCTTGGGTCTTGACTTCTTGAGCCTCTAGAGTGCGCAATTCTTATCCGATGGGAATGAAATTTTGCACGACGTGTTTTGTTATGTTATCCAATAACTGTGCCATGTATGGTTCAAATCGGTTCATAACCTGATATAGCTGCCATATAAACCGATCTTGGGTCTTGACTTCTTGAGCCTCTAGAGGGCGCAATTCTTATCCGATCGGAATGTAATTTTGCACGACGTGTTTTATTATGACATCCAACAACTGCGCCAAGTATGGTTCAAATCGGTCTATAACCTGATATAGCTGCCATATAAACCGTTCTTGGGTCTTGACTTCTTGAGCCTCTAGAGTGCTCAATTCTTATCCGATTGAAATGAAATTTGGCACGACGTGTTTTGTTATGATATCCAACAACTGTGCCAAGTATGGTTTAAATCGGTCCATAACCTGATATAGCTGCCATATAAACCGATCTTAGGTCTTGACTTAATGAGCCTCTAGTGGGCGCAATTCTTATCCGATTGAAATGAAATTTGGCACGACGTGTTTTGTTATGATATCCAACAATTGTGCCAAGTACGGTTCAAATCGGTCCATAACCTGATATAGCTGCCATATAAACCGATCTTGGGTCTTGAATTCTTGAGCCTCTAGAGGGCACAATTCTTATCCGATTGGGATGAAATTTTGCACGGCGTGTTTTGTTATGACATTCAACAACTGTGATAAGTATGGTTCAAATCAGTCCATTGCCTGATATAGCTGCCATATAAACCGATCTTGGGTCTTGACTTCTTGAGCCTCTAGAGTGCGCAATTCTTATCCGATTGGAATAAAATTTTGCACGACGTGTTTTGTTATGATATCCAATAACTGTGTTAAGTATGGTTCAAATCGGTCCATAACCTTACATAGCTGTCATATAAACCGATCTTGGGTCTTGACTTCTTGAGCCTCTAGAGGGCGCAATTCTTATCCAATTTGAATGAATTTTGGCACGTAGTATTTTGTTATGATATCCACCAACTGTGCCAAGTATGGTTCAAATCGGTTTATAACCTGATATAGCTGGCATATAAACCGATCTTGGGTCTTGACTTCTTGAGCCTCTAGAGGGCGCAATTCTTATCCGATTGAAATGAAATATTGCACGACGTGTTTTGTTATGATACCCAACAACTGTGCCATGTATGGTTCAAATCGGTCTATAACCTGATAAAGCTGCCATATAAACCGATCTTGGGTCTTGACTTCTTGAGCCTCTAGAGGACACAATTCTTATCCGATTTAAATGAATTTTTGCACGAAGTATTTCGTTATGACATCCAACAACTGTGCCAAGTATGGTTCAAATCGGTCCATAACCTGATATAGCTGTCATATAAACAGATCTGGGGATTTGACTTCTTGAGCTTCTAGAGGGCCCAATTCCTATCCGATTTGGCTGAAATTTTGCATGACGTTTTTTATTCTTACTTTCAACAACTGTGTCAAATAACGTTCAAATCGGTCCATAACCCGATATAGCTGCCATATAAACCGATCTGGGATCTTGACTTCTTGAGCCTCTAGAGGCCGCAATTATTATCCGATTTGCCTGAAATTTTGTACGACGGATCCTCTCATGACCATCAACAAACGTGTTTGTTATGGTCTGAATCGGTCTATTGCCCGATACAGCTCCCATATAAATCGTTCTCTCTATTTCACTTCTTGAGCCCCCAATGGGCGCAATTTTTATTCGAATTGGCTGAATTGGTCTCCAACATATAATTTAACTGTGGTCCGCACCGGACCATATCTTGATATCGCTCTAATAGCAGGGCAAATCTTTCCTTTTATCCTTTTTTGCCTAAGAAGAGATGCTGGGAAAAGAACTCGACAAATACGATCCATGGTGGAGGGTATATAAGATTCGGCCCGGCCGAACTTAGCACGCTTTTACTTGTTTTTTTTTTTTACTATTTTTTTTAATTTTATTTCTTTTTTATGTTTCATGTTTTCTTTTTTTATTTTCTTTTATTTTTTTTTAATTTTATTTTTTTATTTAAGTTACTTAGTGTTAATCACACTATCTCCGTCCTATGTCAATCATACGCTCCCCTTGTATTGACTTCAAGTGTTTCGAGATGATGTAAGAAGAAAAGTTCATTAGGTTGAGTTATATATTTTTTTTTGTGTGGTTAGTCAGTTAGTCCGCCTAAGTTCCTGGTGTTTGCAAAGCCGGTGTCCTCCTTTATTTGTTTGGAAGTTTGTTTTTGTTTCAGGTATATGGAGGGTGTGTGTGTGTGTTGTGGGCCAAAGCATTTAGGTAAACATATTTTAGGAAACATGGGAATGCCACACTTGTTTACCTACGCATAAATCACGTAAGCTATCAATGTTGTCCAATCAAAAGAAATTGACAGTAATTTGCGTTCGCTTCAATGTCCTTTTGTGGTAAGTGGACGTGTAGGACATGTTGATGAAATGTTTGAAACTAATTCCTTTACATTAGGCTATATTAGGTGGGGATAAAAGGAGAAGGAGCAAATGAAGGTGGGGTAGTTTGGTGCAGTAAAGAAAGTTTAAATGGCAAAAAGTAATAGCCCTTGTGAATGATTAGTGGTTTAAGGTGCATTTTTTGTATGGAAAAGATATACGGTCAAGTGATGGATTGGTATTTTAAAATGGAAATTAATATTTCCTACCTTGTGGGGGTAGATGTTATTGAGGGTATAGTTCATCTAATTTCTAATAAGTAAATGCGGTCTAAGTTCGGCCGGGCCGAATCTTGGTGAACCAACCACCATGGTTTCTGCTATCAATTTATACAACTAATCATACAAACAGCAAAAATTAAAGCTTTTTGGGACCGAACAAGGATAATCAATCAGACCGGTTTATATGGGAGCTATATCAGGTTATAGAATGATTTGGACCGTATTTGGCACAGTTGTTGGAATTCGTAACAGAACATGGCATGCAAAATTTCAGCCAAATCGGATAAAAATTGTGGCTTGTAAGGACTCAAGAAGTCAAGTCGGGAGATCGGGTTTATATGAGAGCTATATCAGGTTATAGATCGATTTGGACCGTACTAGGTACAGTTATTGAAAGTAAAAAAAGCAAAATAGCGCATGCAAAATTTTAGCTAAATCGGACAAAAATTGCGACTTGAAAAGTATCAAGAAGTCAAATCGGGGATATCGAAAAGCTCAACAAAAATCATTGTGTAAAATTTAAGCGAAATCGGATTATAAATGAGCCTTTTATTGGACCAACACTTTAAATCGATAGATCGGTCTATATGGCAGCTATATTCGAATCTGAACCGATCTGAGCCAAATTGAAGAATAATGTTGAAGGGCATAACAAAACTCACTGTCCAAAATTTTGGAGGCATCTGACAATTAATGCTCCTTTTATGGGCCTAAGACCATAAATCGAGAGATCGGTGGATATGGCAGCTATATCCAAATCTGGACCGATCGGGGCAAAATTGAAGATGGATATCGAGTGGCCTAACACAACTCACAGTCCCAAATTTCGGCGAAATCGGACAATAAATGTGCCTTTAATGGGTCCAAAGCCTCATATCGAGAGATCGGTCTATGCGGCAGCTATATTCAAATCGTGACCGATCTGGGCCAAATTGAAAAACGATGTTGAAGGGCCTAACACAACTCACTGATCCAAATTTCAGCAAAATTAGATAATAAATGTGGCTTTTTTTGGGCCTAAATCCTTAAATCGGTGGATAGGCCTATATGGGGGCTATATTTAAATCTGGACCGATCTGAGCTAAATATTCGCAGAAAAAATAAAGCTTTTATGGGCATCAGACCCTTCATGGGCAGATCGGCCCATATGGCAGCTATCTTATATATAAAAATCAATTTGTGTTTGTTTGTATGTTTGTGTGTTCCTTATAGACTCAGAAACGGCTGAACCGATTTGTATAATGGTGCAGATGGTGCATAATAACCCCGTGGTGAAAATAGGGTACTAAATTTTTTGATATTTGAAGGGGGGCGGGTGGGCGGACCCTCCCCCTTGCCCAAAATTTAAAAAACGCCAAAACTCGGAGATGGGTGGTGAGATTTAAGCGAAATTTTGCGTGCTCTAATAGAGTACCCTAAAAATACAAATTTGGTATCGAAATTTCAGATGGGGTACCTAGGGGGGCTGCCCCACCCTAAAACCCACCAAACATATATTTAGAACAATCACGACAATATGGGATTCAAATGAAAGGTATTTAAGATAAGAAAACGTATCTAATATCCAATTGTCGGACCAAGTGCCAGGGGGACCACCCCAAGCTTCAAAACACCCCTACATCGGACATATATACCGACCATGGCAATATGGGACTCAAATGAAAGGTATTTGCGAGTAGAATACGAATCTGATATCCAAATGTGGGACCACGTTTCAGGGGGTCCACCCCTTTCTCAAAACACCCCCCAAACAGGACTTATTAACTGACCATCGGAATATGGGGCTTAAATAAAAGGTATTTGAGTGTAGAATTAGAATCGGATATCGAAATATGAGACCAAGTGTTTAGGGGGGCGGCCTCTCTCCAAAAACCTCCCCCAAAGGGGACACATTTACGACCATAGCCACATGGGGCTCAAATGAAAGGTCTTTGGGAGTAAAGCACAAATCTGATATCAATATTCGGGAAAAGTGTCTATGGGGCCACCTCACCCCCAAAATACCACCCCACCCCCAAAATACCACCCAACCCCCAAAACACCCCTAAATCGAACATATTTACCGACCATGGCAATATGGGACTTAAATGAAAGGTATTTGCGAGTAGAATACGAATTTGATATCCAAATGTGGGACCACGTTTCTGGGGGTCCACCCCTTTCCCAAAACACTCCCCAAACAGGACTTATTTACTGACCATGGGAATATGGGGCTTAAATAAAAGGTATTTGAGTGTAGAATTAGAATCTGATATCCAAATATGGGACCAAGTGTTTGGGGGGCCGCCTCTCAACAAAAACATCCCCCAAAGGGGACAAATTTTCGACCATAGCAATATAGGACTCAAATGAAAGGTCTTTAGGAGTAAAGAACGAATTTGATATCAATATTCGGGAAAAGTGTCTATGGAGCCACGCCACCTCCACAACGCCAACCAAATAGTAAGTATTTTCTGATTATTGCAATATGAGGCTCAAATAAGAGGGTTTTTAAAGTGGAACACGAATCCGATATATATTTTCAAGGCCAACTCACTGAGTGGCCGCCCATCCCCCAAAACACCCCCCAAGCCGGTTATGTTTGCCGACTATGGAAATATGGGGCTCAAATTAAAGGTATGTAGGAGTAGATCACGTATCTGATATCAACTTTAGGGACCAATTGTCTAGGGGACGTCCCACCACTACAACAACCCCCCAAATAGGAATTATTTGCTCACCTAGACAATTTGGGTCTTAAAGAGAGTGCAACTAAATATTCATAGTGTTTAGGGTCAATACATTGTTGGACTGATTTGTGATACAGTTTAGCTGAAGTCAAAATGACTCAACTACAAAATCTAAAAAAAAAAACAAGTAAAAAGGCGTTAAGTTCGGCCGGGCCGAACTTTGGATACCCACTACCTCGGAGATATATATGAACCACCTTTCCTCAAAATCCGGTGCAAAATTCATACCTTATGCCCCATTGCAGCTATGTTTCGATTTGGACCAGATACTAATAAGTAAAAGTTATTGTTCAATTGTATATAACAAAATATTGGTATTTTTAGTAGTTATATCTAAAAATAAACCGATCTGAACTATATACCACACGGATGTCGAAAAGCATAACATAAGTCAGTGTGTCAAATTTCAGTGGAATCGCATTAAAAATGCGCCTTTTATGGGGCCAAGCCTTTATATCGAGAGATCGGTTTATATGGCAGCTATATGCAAATCTTGATCGATCTAGACCAAATTGAAGAAATATGTGGAGGGGCTTAACTTAACTCTTTGTCCCAAATTTCGGCAACATCGGACAATAAATGCGATTTTATGGCCCCAAAACATAAAACCGAGGGATCGGTCTATATGGCAGCTATATCCAAATCTGGACCGATCTGAACCATATTGACGGACGATATCGAAGGGCCTAACACAACTCACTGTCCCAAATTTCAGCAAAATCGGATAATAAATGTAGCTTTTATGGGTCTATGACCCTAAATCGGAGGATCGGTATATATGGCAGCTATATCCAAATCTAAACCGATCTGAGCCATATTGACGGACGATATCGAAGGGCCTAACACAACTCTCTGTCCCAAATTTCAGCAAAATCGGATAATAAATGTGGCTTTTATGGGCCTAAGACCCAAAATCGGAGGATCGGTATATATGGCAGCTATATCCAAATCTAAACCGATCTGAGCCATATTGACGGACGATGTCGAAGGGCCTAACACAACTCACTGTCCTAAATTGCAGCAAAATCCGATGATAAATGTGGCTTTTATGGGCCTAAGACCCTAAATCGGAGGATCGGTCTATATGGCAGCTATATCCAAATCTAAACCGATCTGAGCCATATTGACGGACGATGTCGAAAGGCCTTACACAATAGTCCGATATAGCCCATCTTCGAACTTAACCTGCTTATGGACAAAAAAAAACCTGTGTAAAATTTCAGCTCAATATCTCTATTTTTGAAGACTGTAGCGTGATTTCAACAGACAGACGGACGGACATGTCTAGATCGTCTTAGATCAAGAATATATATACTTTATAGGGTCGGAAATGGATATTTCGATGTGTTGCAAACGGAATGGCAAAATGAATATACCCCCATCCGTCGGTGGTGGGTATAAAAAAAATTTATAAAAATTTTATTTTTCCGCTTAAAAATATTGGTTGCCCAAAAAGTAATTGCGGATTTTTTAAAAGAAAGTAAATGCATTTTTAATAAAACTTAGAATGAACTTTAATTAAATATCCTTTTTTTACACTTTTTTTCTAAAGCAAGCTAAAAGTAACAGCTGATAACTGACAGAAGAAAGAATGCAATTACAGAGTCACAAGCTGTGAAAAAATTTGTCAATGCCGACTATATGAAAAATCCGCAATTACTTTTTGGGCAACCCAAAAGTTACTTGGCTACTAGAAAAATCAATATTTTCATTATTTGTTCTAAATGTTACCACTTGAAAGCCACATTCAATTGATTTCCATTTAAACACTCATATTCTTCCATTGTTTGTCTGTGGCAAACACTTGAAAGGATTGCGTGTAAGCAAATAATTTCCTGCATGGCTTAAGAAGTGTAGACAATGTAGTCGTTATTGTTGTAGTTTTCTAAAAATAATTATGTTAACGGGTTGTTTGATTATTTCCAAAAAGTCATCAAAACTATGGCCGGATAACATGGGTATTAACATGTGTTCAAACACATGTAAGTAAACAATTCGGTTGTTGTCGGTGGTTGATGTTTCTCTAGAACTGGTGGGGGAGTAAGAGGTGGAGAGATGGTGTGGGTGTTTAAGAAATTCCTTTAAATTAACCAAGTGACAGAAATAACCCCCTGCTAGGTGGTTGACTTTTAATAGAAAGGTTTAGCTCTCCTCTTGACTCTAGTTGTCCTCAGTTTCTTTCTCTCTCTCTTTCCCTCTTTGGTGCTCTCTCTCTCTCTCTCCCTCACTTTGTATAACCATTGTGTTATTTTACAATAATGTTAAAATTTTACCATGGAAATAATGTGTACTACACTCATACACACACACCCACTCACACACACGCATATTTCCTTAAATGTAAATTAATTGTTATTTAGACGGGAAAGTGATATGGCTTTAATGGTCGGGTTCATTGCCGTAACACAAAGAAGGTATTTCCAAGGACTTATCAAGGAAACTCTCCACCTCTACCTCTAGCGCTCTCTTGCTCCTTCTCTCTCTCTCCCTCCTCTAAATTGTTTGCACTCGTGTGTGAAATGAAAAGAAGGGGGTTTTTGATATCTGACTTTGGGCGCATTTTACCATAATAATCATTAAATAGGTATGCTTGTCAGCGAATGTGTATCGCTATGTTTGTGCGTGTGTGTTTATGTGTGCGTACGTGTATGGACTCTGTGCGTAAATGACTTTTCATTTCCATTCAATTAATTTCAAAAATTGAGAAGACAATTACCATCAAGGTCTCTACAAATGTTATTCATAGCACTCTTAAATTAATGACATGACTCATGATAGCAACAAAGAGGATACTAGGTCACATAGAGCATGTAGAATATTTTTTTTTTAATTTAATTATAAAAAAACAATTGGTAAAGAGTTCTTTTTTAAATATTATCACAGCTAAAATTAAAAAAAAAATCGAAAACATGAAATAGGAAACTTCTTGATAAAGTATCATAAGTGAACTGGAGAAAATTCGGAAGACTACTAAGAGGAAGACTTGAACAAGATACTTTGAATTGTCCAAGCATAGACGACTTTGACGCCAATGGCACCAGGAATACGACTGCAATAGTGGGGCCTTTCGAAGATGGTTGTCCTCTTTGAAAAAGGAAATCATCCAAAGAAAAAACCCTGGATGACCGGGCAGATTCGCAACATTGGGAAGGAGGTCCCCAGACTTTATAGCAGAGCACGTCCTAAAAAAGATGGGGCTTATTGGGATGTGTATTACACACGGTTCAAGTAATACAATAAGATTACCATAGCGACAAAACGTGCCTCCTGGAAGCTTTTATAAGAACAGGTCGATATAGTTAACTAGCCGAACCTGGCCCGCTCCGCTGCGCCTTCTTCACATCTCTAATATCTTTTTAGGATGGGACACTTCGCCCTGAATGTGAATATCGAATTCGTCCCATTGCAGCCTATGACCATGAACGCCTGCGTTCGAATCCTGGCGGGAACATCTGACAAAATATAAAGCGGTGGTTATCTCCTCTTAATGCTGGCGACGTTTGCGAGGTGCTATGCCATACATGTCCATGAAAAGAATTCTACCCAAAGAGGTGTCGCAATGCGGCAGGCCGTTCGGACTCACTTTTAAAAAAGGTTCCGTATCATTGAGCTTAAACTTGAATCGGAAAGCACACATTGATGTGTGAGAAGTTTACTCCTGCTCGGTTACTGGGCAAATTTTACTCTACTCCCAAATTCAGTTCTTTTAAATTCTATATTTCCTGTTTAGGGTGTATTTCGGTGGTGGGGACACTTGGCCCTTAAAGTAAATATATGCTTCGTGCTCTACTTTCCAATACATTTTATGTGAGCCCCAAATTAGCATGATGGCTAACAAAGTTCTGTTTGAGGGTGAGGTGGACCCAAGGGTCAAAGTCCCGAAATTGAGTATAAATTTCCCGAAAATCAATCAATGTCCACCCCAAATAGCTTTTATATTGGGTTGCCCAAAAAGTAATTGCGGATTTTTTAAAAGAAAGTAAATGCATTTTTAATAAAACTTAGAATGAACTTTAATCAAATATACTTTTTTTACACTTTTTTTTCTAAAGCAAGCTAAAAGTAACAGCTGATAACTGACAGAAGAAAGAATGCAATTACAGAGTCACAAGCTGTGAAAAAATTTGTCAACGCCGACTATATGAAAAATCCGCAATTACTTTTTGGGCAACCCAATATAATAGGGAGGTATTGTGGGATGGGGCGGCTCCCTCACCACATGGCTCTTTCAGAACGTTTCGTTTGAGCTCTAAATTGCCGTGATTGGTCTATGTATACATTTGGCGTGTTTTGGGCGGCCCTCAAGGCAACAGACCCCAACAATAGAAACCATGTTTTGTTTTTGGTGACTGTAAGAGGGCAAAGAAATTTCGAACGAATCGCATCACCAATCCCCGAGATCTGGTGTTTTTAAAAATTAAGGTAATGAGAAGTGCTTTTTATGGAAGGGATGGCAGCTCAGACATTTCGACTCAAATATGGATATTAAATTCGTGCTACACCCCAAATCCCATTTGAGTTGAGCCTCATTTTGCCATAGACGGTATATATGCACCGTTTGGAGGGTGTTTGGAGGGCGGCCACCGGTACTTTGCCCTGAAAATAGATATCAAATTCATTCTTTACTCGCAAATACCGTTGATTTGGGCTCCATGTTGCCATAGTCGGATATGAAGTTCAGTTTAGGGGGTGCTTTAGGGTGTACCCCAAATCACTTGGCTCCAAAATTGGATATCAAATTCGTTTTTTACTCTCAAATACCTTTTATTTGAGTTCCATATTGTCATAATGGGTCAATTAACCTATTTGACGTATTTTTAGGAGGAAAATTTCATATTTGTTATATACTCCCAAATATCTTTCATTTGTGTCACATATAGCCATGGTCGGCTAATATGCCTATTTGGGGGTGGGGCAACCTCCCATAGCTTGGACCTAATTTTGTATGCCATATTTGTAATCTAAAGCCAAGTAATTTTCATTTGAGTCCCATATTGACATGAACGTCTAATATATCTGTTTGAATTTTTGGGGTTGGGGCGACTCGCTGGTACTTGGACCCAAGTTTTAATACGATATTCGATTTCTTGTCTACAATACCTTTCATTTCATACACATATTGTGCCCATCGGTCTACTTTTGGTAAGGGGGATGGCCTACCTACACATTTTGCGAAAATTTCGAGAAAATCGGTTCTGCCATACGGAACAAACAAACAAACCGAGTACCATATAGCCCATTATGGGCGTTTTAGGGAGGTGGGGTGACACCCTATACTACGACATGAATTTGATGTTGTTGTTGCAGCAGTTTGTAGTGTTCTATCTTTCGTCTGATTGATTCTGTTGAGTGTCAAGACCCAGGAACTCTGCGGCTAAAATGGGGTACGTCCACAGGGATCTGGGTCTGAGTCTAGTGGGTCTGGCTGAGCAGTTAAACAGGTGACGTGTAAGGTGTGGTCCCTGATCACAATCGGGACATACATCTTAATCGTCAGCATCAATCCTTTCTCTGAGGTAGCTGCATCTGCCGTAACTTAATTGAGTCAGAATTACTCTGGTTTGCCGGAGGAAGTCAACAAGCCAGGTGACTTGAAAACCTTGTTTCAACTTTTGACTTTATCGCAAATTGCTGTGGCATGTGGGGAGAATGTGTAAGAGCTGTCATATGTGACGCCAAGTATTTTGGGACACTTGATGGTCGGAATCATTTCTCCATCGACCATCACAGTCAGCTCAGTATTCACCTCACGCGTGTTTGTAGTGAACAATGTGGCTGAAGATATGGTGGCAGATATCTTCAGATTTCTTGCAGCGAAATATGAGGCAAGTTCGTTGAGGTAGACGTTCAACCTATCGCAGATGTCAGCAATGGGTGGGAGTCCTGATGCCATGATCGTACAATCGTCCTGGAGTGGGTAGAATGGAGGATAAGTAGAGGTTAAACATTGCCGAAGATATGGTATGCAAAGCTGTTGTTGTGCTATGCAGTCTTTGAAATCCATGTTGATGCTCGGCGAATGGAAATTCTCCTACGAGGCTCGGGAGAAGTAATGCCTCAAGCCTCTTTGCTACTGATGAGAGAAAGAGATCGGTGTGTACGTCTCCCCCTTGCTCGGGTTCCTTCCAGGCTTCAGTAGCGGGATCACTCTGTCCATTTTCCTGACATCGGGAACTATAAGATTTATTGACTGGTTGAGGACAAATCCAGGTAAATCCAGATTCTTTAGCATCAGTGTAGAGATTCCGTCTGGGCCTAACGCTTTGGATGATTTGGCGCCACGAATGACAATCGAAACTTCGGTAAATAGCTCTCCTCCTTGCCCCCGTCACTCTCAGTATGCACAATAAATTGACGGTTGAACAACCTGGCGCATCTCATTGGATCAATCACGGTTACATCGCCAAAAGAAACTGAGGTCCTGTCATCTTGTCTACCAGGGTTCGAGAGTGAGTTAACAGTAGGCCACAGCTTGCCTAAACCGGTGCCTTAGTTACATTGCTCCAAGTGTTCCAGCCACAAATTCCGCTTATGTTCATTGACTACCTTTTTAATTTGCAGATTCAGCTCGCTGAAAGACAGACGGACAGACAGACGGACAGACAGACAGACAGACAGACGGACAGACAGACAGACGGACGGACGGACAGACAGACAGAGAGACGGACGGACAGACAGACAGACAGATGGACAGACAGACGGACTGTCGACAGAACGTGTAGTAAATCCTCTGCATTTTCGCCGGGAGTTTCAAGGTGTTTAGAGGCTCAAGAAGTAAAGACCGGTTTATATGACAGATATGTCAGGTTATGTACCGATTTTAACCATAATTTAAACAGTTATTGGAAGTCATAACGAAACACGTCATGCCAAATCGGAGAGGAATTGCGCCCTCTAGAGGCTCAAGAATTCAATATCCAAGATCGGTTTATATGACAGCTATATCAGGTTATGAACCGATTTGAACCATACTTAGCACAGTTGTTGGAAGTCTTTACGAAATACGTCATGCCAAATTTCAGTCATATCGGATGGCAATTGTGCCCTCTAGAGGCTCAAAAAGTCATGATCGGTTTATATGGCAGCTATATCAGGTTGTGGCCACCGTAACGCAGAGGTTAGCTTATCCGCCTGTGACGCTGAACGCCTGGGTTCAAATCATAGCGAGACCAACAGGAAAAATTTTCATGCTGTGGTTTTCTCCTTCTAATGCTGGCAATATTTGTGAGGTTCTATGCCATGTAAAACTTTCTCCAAAGAGGTGTCACTCTGCGGCACACAGTTCGAACTCGGCTATAAAAAGGAGGCCCCTTACCATTGAGCTTAAAAACTCAAATCGGACTGCACTCATTGTAATGTAAGAATTTTGCCTCTATTCGTTAGTGGAATGTCCATGGGCAAGTTTAGCATTTTAGCTAACTTCTGTGTCACGGTTAATGCAATGCACAATGGCCCCCGTATTCTGTAAGTCCCACTAATAGCATGGGCATTTTGTATCCGCTCCATGAACTGCTCTTTAACACCATGTCCACACCATAGTCTAAGGTTATTAGTAAAAAAAAGTTTTTATACCCACCACCACAGCCCCCATCCTTGATACATTTATCTAGTCATTCCGTTTGTCCGTCCTTCCGTCCGTCCTTCCGTCCGTCCTTCCGTCCGTCCTTCCGTCCGTCCTTCCGTCCGTCCTTCCGTCCGTCCTTCCGTCCGTCCTTCCGTCCGTCCTTCCGTCCGTCCTTCCGTCCGTCCTTCCGTCCTTCCGTCCGTCCTTCCGTCCGTCCTTCCGTCCGTCCTTCCGTCCGTCCTTCCGTCCGTCCTTCCGTCCGTCCTTCCGTCCGTCCTTCCGTCCGTCCTTCCGTCTGTCCTTCCGTCCGTCCTTCCGTCCGTCCTTCCGTCCGTCCTTCCGTCCGTCCTTCCGTCCGTCCTTCCGTCCGTCCTTCCGTCCGTCCTTCCGTCCGTCCTTCCGTCCGTCCTTCCGTCCGTCCTTCCGTCCGTCCTTCCGTCCGTCCTTCCGTCCGTCCTTCCGTCCGTCCTTCCGTCCGTCCTTCCGTCCGTCCTTCCGTCCGTCCTTCCGTCCGTCCTTCCGTCCGTCCTTCCGTCCGTCCTTCCGTCCGTCCTTCCGTCCGTCCTTCCGTCCGTCCTTCCGTCCGTCCTTCCGTCCGTCCTTCCGTCCGTCCTTCCGTCCGTCCTTCCGTCCGTCCTTCCGTCCGTCCTTCCGTCCGTCCGTCCTTCCGTCAGCTTCAGTTGTGGCGGAAATATACCACGGGACTTTAATTTTAGCAACTCCGGCCCACTGTGCACAATTGTAAACCTAGCCATAAATCTTAGTAAAAGCTCTTAACAAGTCCAAAAAGCGCCGTAGGCGTTATTTCCTTTTTTGCTTATTTTAATTTCCTTTTTTGTTGCCCAAGTTTATTTTGTTTTATATTCAATTTTATATTTAGCCACATGTCTTAAATATTCAAGCCACTGAAGGGGAGGTGTGTAGGAGGCTAAAGGGCCATATTTAAGGTGTTATCAAAAGATTGTTTTCTTAAGCATTTGAATATACTTGTTAACGGAAACAAATTAAAAAAAAATCCTTCCAAAACTCCAAAGTGCCTCAAACAACACTTCTATGCATAATTTTATATGTTTCTTGGCTTTCCATAAGGCCTCCAAAGCCAATATCATCGTAGTCGCTGCCCTTCTCAGAGCCGAAAAACTCAAAAGAACTCAACTTTAGATTCTCTGCAACTTAAGCTAAAGTCTATTAAAGTGAACTTTTGGGGGGCTAACTTTTGCAAATAAAGTTTACCAAAGGCAATTTTCGTGCTAAGTGCAAATTATAAAAATCTCCTTTGGAATGTTTTTCTCCCTCGTTCTCTATGTTACAATCTCTCACCCAGTGGCATTGAGTGTTGTAATCCCAACAAATATTTTCATTTTCATTATTTGTTTGCTTGTTTGCCATTGATTTTAAGGATGCTTAGCTAACTTCGTGGTACATGGTGACGGATACTTGACAAGAAATTTAAATTTTTAATGAAAACCAATTCAAGTCAATTGAGTTGAACGATAGGTGATTGCTATGACTTTGGCATTGGCATTGATATTGGCGTTGATGCTTTTGGCCAAAGTGTCATGCAGAATTTCCACATCCTTTTTGTTTTTTGATGTGCTTGTGTTCTGCATACCAAGAGAAGAATCTTGGCGAAAGTATGAGGGGGGGCGGGGGGGGGGGGTTGCAGGGCAGCAGTTGGGTTATTTGCTGTTATAAGGTACTGAGCAGTAGTTTTCAAACACTTCCGTGATTCCATTTGTTGTTGTTGTTGCTGGTGTTCTTGATGTGACGTGATGTGATGTGTTGATGTGCTCGCCTGCTCTCCCTGTACTTTTGAATACTTCTCGCTTTATAAGTTTACCGTCCATTCATGCGGAATGTAGATAGAGGCCATGTAGAAAGCCAAGCATGAAATGTGAAACGCATGCGGGGCAAGGAGTTGAAAGTGAAAGTGTGAGCAAGGAAAAAAAAACCCAAGACCAGTCATGAAGCTCCAAAGAATTTTCCATGGCATGGCATAATGTGTCAATACATTTAACTGAAGATGTTTGTTTCTGGGGAAATGGCAGTTAAACATTCGCCGAATCAGTAGGTGGGTGGATGTTTTGATAACTCTCATTTAAGGGCGAACCATGAGAGTTGCCTTTTTTTGCAAAAATTGAGAAAATTTGTGATAAAACTCATTTTTAACAAAATTGTTGATTAAAATCGAGTTGTGATACTCCTAAATTGGTAATAAAATGAAATATAAAATAAATTTTTTTGTAATAAAAAAATTTTGTGTTAAATTCAATTTTGAGGGAAAAATTTATAAAGTCAAATTTTGAATGAAAAACTTTCTTTAACAAGTAAAAGCGTGCTAATTTCGGCCGGGCCGAATATTATATACCCTCCACCATGGATCGCATTTGCTTCTGACTTGACTTTTTCAATGTACATCGAGTTATTGTCCGATATGGACCGTACTTGTCATGAATGCTAGAAGTTATAGAAAAAAACTATCTCCCAAATTTCAAACAAATCGAGTAAAAATTGCGCCCTCCAGAAGCTCAGAGTGTCAAATTGGGAGATCGGTTTATATGACAGCTATATCAGGTTAGCGTGCTTTCGACAGACCGACGGACGGACATGGCTATATCGATATTTTGAGGTGTTACAAATGGAATGACGAAATTAGTATGGAGGGTATAAAAATCAAATGGTCGGATATCTAGAATAGACTGCTGTGCCCTAGTGGGCGTGGTCCTCATCGCTCCGCCTATGCTAAGACAAAATGTTCTCTGAGCCTGTTGTATGGACCTTATGTTGCACTTTTTCTCCATAGCATGGTCCACCAAACTACTGAGGCGTAAGTAAGTATTGGTCTAATCACGCTCCTGTAGAGCCAGTGGACTATCCTTGGATTCGGGCCCCATTTCGAGCCTACGGCCCGTCTACATAGTGCCCAACATCTGTGAGCCTTCTCAGTACGCTCTTGAATTTGACACTTCCAATTCAGTTTCCTCTCCAAGATCACACCTAAGCATTTGGCCATGCCAGATATTGAAATCATTTCATTGAGGATACGTAGTGCGGGTTAAAATTGAGACCCCTGGGTCTAGGCCAGTCATATGCCTTATGCAAGACCTTTCGGACCTTCTCGATAGCTGGTTCCTCACTCCTTAGAAGTATCATAACATCGAGTTCAAATCCCTCCTCAGTCAGCATCCGTTAGAGGTAATTTATGGTGGGCACCCATAGGAGTGGCGATAAAATGCCCTCCTGTGGCGTGCCTTGTCCACTTTCTCCCTTATACTTATGTCATGGAAGACACAATTTATCCACCTGTTCCTTAGCATATGGTTTTATCCAGTCTCTAAGGACCGGGTCCACCCGGTACTGGTCTATAGATTGGATCGGTGTGTCGGTCCTCACATTGTTAAAAGCCCCCTCGATGTCAATGCATACCGCCAGTGTATGTGTTTTGGCATCGAAGCATTCTTCTTTTTTATGCATCACCTCATGCAGGGCATAGCCTGATACATCTGTCATATAAACCGATCTGGGGTCTTGACTTCTTGAGCCTCTAGAGTGCGCAATTCTTACCCGATTTGGCTGAAATTTCGCATGAGGTGTTTCAACAACTGTGCCAAGTATGGTTCAAATCGGTCCATAACCTGATATAGCTGCCATATAAACCGATCTCGGGTCTTGACTTCTTGAGCCTCTATAGTGCGAAATTCTTATCCGATTGGAATGAAATTTTGCACGACGTGTTTTGTTATGATATCCAACAACTGTGTCAAGTATGGTTCAAATCGGTTCATAAGCTGATATATTTGTCATATAAACCGATCTTGGGTCCTGACTTCTTGAGCCTATAGAGGGCGCAATTTTTATCCGATTTGGCTGAAATTTCGCATGAGGTGTTTCGTTATGACTTCCAACAACTGTGCCAACTATGGTTTCAATCGTCCCATAACCTCATATAGCTGCCATATAAACCGATCTGGGATCTTGATTTCTTAAGCCTCTAGAGGGCGCAATTACCACTAGATTTGGCTGAAATTAGTTCCAGTCCCAGAAACCCCAAGCAACAATCGTAGCTTATTTATTTCTCCCATATAAACCGATCGACCGATTTGACTTCAACCCAAATATTTGGCTGAAGATCGTGTCAAATGAGATCCATGGTGGAGGGTATATAAGATTCGGTCCGGCTGAGCTTTGCTTCCATTTACTTGTTGAAGTTGTTTTAGACTCCTGGGTCTTCATTACAGCTTTAAATTGTGTTTTTGTAAAACCATTTCTGGTGGCAACCCTGTCAGGTGGCGGCCTGTATAGCGGTAGTGTTGCTTCGTTTGCTCATGGCTTGGCACATTCATTCATACATGCTCGAACGCGCACACACACATACCCACACATCCATCATTAACAATCATTGAGCTTAATTTTGTTTTTGTTGTTGTTGTTGTTGCTGTAGCGTTTGTTTGTTTACCTTTTGATATTCCGCCAAGGTATGAAATGATGTGCTCATTTTCTTTTTTAAATTGTTTACCCAGCGACTTCTTAAGGCCTTGCCTTACCTTATTTGATGTGTTTTGGTTCGTTTCGTTTTTTTTCCTGCGCCTTTGAAGCTGTGGATTGCCTTCTCAAAGGACTTGGAGTTTTATTCAAGGGAAATGCATTGGGATTGGGTTGGTTTGGGTTGGCTTGCGTTGGCTTGGTTTGTTGTGATTTTTATTTTTAATTTTATTTGCCAATTCAATTTTATTTCTCTTCTCATCGCTGTTAACATTGGAAAGCTGAACAAAAGGAAATAAATAGTTCCCACAGGAGTGGTTTAGAGATAATTGAGAGAAATTGTGAAAAAGTAAGGCCCAGTGGCGTTGAGATTAGCGTGTCTAGCATGGATAATGGCTGGCTGGGTTTCATGTTGTCGAGGGAGTACATAAAAGGAAAATTTTCAAAGGAAATTATCAACAACATGAAGCAAACAAAATTTTTCACTGAAATTTATTTGGAAAATAAAATTTTAGGGATTTTTTTTTTGGAAAAATCAAAATTTTTATGACATTGGATAACCCTCTCGTTTCAGTTTTTAATTGTTTCAAATTTTTATTTATTTTTTGTTCAGTCTTATTTGCCATTTTTTCTCTATATCTCTTCAACTTGTCTTCGCTTCAATGCCCTGTTGACTTATCTCAAGTTTTGTGTGTGTGTGTGTGGTTTTTTTTTTGGTTTTGAAACATTTGCCAAGTATCTTCTCCGCATAAGTCACCATACATAATTATGACTATTTTGTTGGAGATTAAAAAAGAGATTTTAAAATTTAAATTTGAAAAGTTTCTAAACCGAATTACAATTTGCATAAGATAAGAAGAAAATTTGCCAAAAGCTTGCAGAGTCATATCCTGGAAAACAATCTGCCTGCCAGCCAAGCAGCCAACTAAAAAGGCAATGAGCTGGTTGGCCCAACTACTGCCACAGAGCCAAGAAAGGTGAAGAGAATAGAAAAAAACAAATGAACACCTTGTTCACTTGCCTGGCACAAAGTGCTCGCCCTCGCACTCTTGCAGAACATTTGTATTCCAGGGTAGGGCTTAACAGCGAATAGAGGAGAGAATGGGTTTGCCTTACAGCATTTGCATTTTGTAGGAAACCATTGCAATTTGCATAGAAAAGCGCACTCATAAGAGGTGCTCGAGGCATTGTTTGAATTTGAATTACGCTACGACTTTATGCCCTGGTGGGTGCAGTTGGGGGTTTTAAGGGGTTATGGCTAAGTGTCGGTGCTAAAGTCCTAGAATTATAATAAAATGGCATATCTACAACAAGGAATTGTCAGCGTCACATTCATAAAATATGAACCAAATAGCTAGCAGTGCTATAGACTTCAATCGAAGAAAGCAAGAGAGAGAGAGAGAGAGAGGTGGGGGAGGCAAATCACTAGTTTTCTTCTACCATCATCACCATTTGAATAACTTTCCCCTGATAGACAGTTGTCTCAACAGACGGACAGACAATAAATGTCCCATAGCTCTTTAACTACCATTTCAATAGATGTGGCCCTAAAACTTATTTGCTTATAGGCCAAAAGATTTCAAAAATAGCAAAGAAGATTGTCAAAGCGGAAAGCTGACAGCTGCTCTGCATATATGAACAGCTTGCAGACAAACACGCAGAGACGCACTCATAGGCGTACCACTACTCAAATATTGACTCTCAGTTAATGGCCCGTAGCGAACTAAGAAACCCCAACTGTGTCTGCTCCTATTATGACTTAAGGACTTGTACATGAAAAGGATTCGCTCAAGTGTCCTTATGGCGCATTTCTTTTATTCTCAACATCGTCATCTTCTTCTTCTTCTTTTGCATTGCTATTGAGACTATTACCTCATAGGTTTCGCAGTGGTATATGGATGGTATTTATATTCAGTTGTGATGACACTGTTTTACAAAATTTGAGAAAAAAAAGAATAAAAAACAAGTAAGAAGGCGTTAAGTTCGGCCCACCACCTCGGGTATATATGTGAACCACATTTCGTCAAAATTCAGTGAAAAATGCATACCTTATGCCCCAAAGCAGCTCTATAGATATCATCCGATTTAGACCAAATGCTTATAAGTACATGTCATTGTTCAACCGAGAGATCGGCCTATATGGCAGCTATATCCAAATCTGGACCGATCTGAGCCAAATTGAAGACAAATATCGAAGGGCCCAACACAAGTCATTGTCCCAAATCTCGGCGACATCGGACAATAAATGCGCTTTTTATGGGCCCAAAACCTTAAATCGAGAGATCGGTCTATATGGCAGCTATATCCAAATCTGAACCGATCAGGGCCAAATAGAAGAAAGATGTCGAAGGGCCTAAGGCAAATCGCTGTCCCACATTTCAGCAAAATCGGATAATAAATGTGGCTTTTATGGGCCTAAGACCATAAATCGGAGGATCGATCTATATGGCAGCTATATCCAAAACTGGACCGATCTGGACCAAATTGACGAAAGATGTCGAAGGGCTCAACGCAACTCACTGTGCCAAATTTCAGCAAAATCGGATAATAAATGTGGCTTTTATGGGCCTAAGACCATAAATCGGAGGATCGATCTATATGGCAGCTATATCCAAAACAGGACCGATCTGGACCAAATTGACGAAGGATGTCGAAGGGCTCAAAGCAACTCACTGTCCCAAATTTCAGCAAAATCGGATAATAAATGTGGCTTTTATGGGCCTAAGACCATAAATCGGAGGATCGGTCTATATGGCAGCTATATCCAAAACTAGACCGATCTGGACCAAATTGACGAAGGATGTCGAAGGGCTCAACGCAACTCACTGTCCCAATTTTCAGCAAAATCGGATAATAAATGTGGCTTTTATGGGCCTAACACCATAAATCGGAGGATCGGTCTATATGGGGGCTATATCAAGATATAGTCCGATGTAGCCCATCTTCGAACTTAACCTGCTTATGGACAAAAGAAGAATCTCTGCAAAATTTCAGCTCAATATCTCAATTTTTAAAGACTGTAGCGTAATTTCAACAGACAGACGGACAGACGGACGGACATGGCTAGATCGTCTTAGATTTTTACGCTGATCAAGAATATATATACTTTATAGGGTCGGAAATGGATATTTCGATGTGTTGCAAACGGAATGACGAAATGAATATACCCCCATCCGTTGGTGGTGGGTATAACAACATGGACATGGATCGCATTTGTCAAGTTCTTTGAATTGCAAAATGTAAATTTTGCCCATGAACATTTCACTAAGGAACAGGGGCAAACTTCTCTCATATCAATGAGTGCAGTCCGATTCTAGTTTTAAGCTCAATGATAAGGGGCCTCCCTTTTATAGCCGAGTCCGAACGGCGTGCCGCAGTGCGACACCTCTTTGGAGAGAAGTTTTACACGGCATGGTACTTCACAAATGTTGCCAGCATTAGGAGGGGAAAGCCACCGCTGAAAATTGTTTTCATATGGTCTCGCCTGGATTCGAACCCAGGCGTTCAGCGTCATAGGCGGATTCTTCAACATCAGCCTTATTTGTGCCCCTGCCTCGAAGGAAAACAAGGACGAGCAGACCAAGGTTATTTTCTATGAGCGCCTAGAGAGAGAATATGACCGCTACCCCGCCCATGATATTACAATCGTTCTGGGAGATTTTTATGCGAAGATATTGAAGGAAGACATCTTTGTTCCAACTGTTGAAAAGCTTACCCTCCACGAGATAACGTCCGATAATGGGTTGAGGCAAATATATTTCGCCGCAGCAGAAAACCTGGTAGTTAGCAGCACCAGATTCATAGAAAAAAATATTCACAAAGCCACCTGGTTGTCGTCCGATCAAACTCGGGAACCAAATTGATCACCTTGTGATAGAAGGAAGGCATTCATCCAATGTATTAGATGTACGATCGATCCATGAAGTGAATATATAAGCCCCAATTTTTGTCCGATTTGGCTGAAATTTTGCATGTAATGTTCTGAATTGACTTCCAATAACTCTACGAACTACGGTCCAAATCGGTCTATAACCTGATATAGTCCCCATATAAATCGATCAGCCAAATCGGACAAAAATTTTTGTCCGATTTGGCTAAAATTTGGAACGATGTGTTCTGTTATGATTTCTAACAACTGTTTTGCTATAACTTCCAACAACTGTACCAAGTACGGTCCAAATCGGTCTATAACCTGATGTAGTTCCCATGTAAACCGATCTCCCGATTTGACTTCTTGAGCCGCATTTTTTGTCCGATTTGGCTGAAGTTTTGCATGACGTATTTTGCTATGACTTTAAACAACTCTGCCAACTACAGTCTAAATCGGTCTATAGCCTGATATAGCCCCCATACAATCTGATCTCCCGATTTGATTTCTTGAGCTCCTGGAATTCGCAGATTTTGTTCGATTTAGCTGAAATTTTGCACATGGTGTTCTGTTATGACTTCCAACAACTCTGATAGCTACGGTCCAAATCGGTCTATAACTTAATATAGCTCCTATATAAACCGATTTCCCGATTTGACTTCTTGAGCACTTACAAACCGCAATTTTTTTTGATTTGGTTGAAATTTTGCACACAGTTCGTCTGAGACCCCATAAATATTCTTGATCGTCGCGACATTTTATGTCGATCTAGCCATGTCCGTCCGTCTGTCCGTCCGTCTGTCTGTCGAAAGCACGCTAACTTCCGAAGGAGTAAAGCTAGCCGCTTGAAATTTTGCACAAATACTTCTTATTAGTGTAGGTCGGTTGGTATTGTAAATGGGCCATATCGGTCCATGTTTTGATATAGCTGCCATATAAACCGATCTTGGGTCTTGACTTCTTGAGCCTCTAGAGGGCGCTATTCCTATCCGATTTAGCTGAAATTTGGCAGGACGTGTTTCGATATGACTTCCAATAACTGTGCAAAGTATGGTTCAAATCGGTTTATATCCTGATATAGCTGTCATATAAACCGATCTGAGATCTTGACTTCTTGAGCCTCTAGAGGGCGCAATTCCTATCCAATTTAGCTGAAATTCGGCATGACGTGTTTCGATATGACTTCCAATAAATGTGCCAAGTATGGTTAAAATCGGTTCATAAACTGATATAGCTGTAATATAAACCGATCTGGGGTCTTGACTTCTTGAGCCACTAGAGGGCGCAATTCCTATCCAATTTAGCTGAAATTTGACAGGACAATAACTGTACTTAGTATGGTTCAAATCGGTCCATAACCTGATAAAGCTGTCATATGAACCGATCTGGGATCTTGACTTCTTGAGCCTCTAGAGGGCGCAATTCCTTTCCAATTTAGCTGAAATTCGGCATGACGTGTTCCGATATGACTTCCAATAACTGAACTAAGTATGGTTCAAATCGGTTCACAACCTGATATAGCTGTAATATAAACCGAGCTGGGGTCTTGACTTCTTGAGCCTCTATTATTATCCGATTAGACTGAAATTTTGTACAATCTCTCATGATCCTCAACATACGTGTCAAATATGTTCAGAATCGGTCTATAGCCTGAAACAGTACAACACAGATACCGGGAAAAGAACTCGACAAATTTGATCCATGGTGGAAGGTACATAAGATTGCCAAGTAAGGTTCAAATCGGTCAATAACCTGATATATCTGTAATATAAACCGATCTGGGGTCTTGATTTATTAAGCCTCTAGAGGGCGCAATTCTTATCCGATTTGGCTCAAATTTTGCATAGCGTGTTTTGTTATGACTTCCAACAACTGTGCGAAGTATGGTTCAAAACGGGTTATAACCTGACATAGCTGCCGTATAAACCGATCTTGAATTTCGACTTCTTGAGCCACTAGAGGGCGCAATTCTTATCCGATTTGGCTGAAACTTCGCATGACATGTTTTGTTATGTCTTCCAACAACTGTGCTAAGTGTGGTTTAAATCGATCCATAACCTGACATATGTAGCTGCCATATAAACCGATCTGGGATCTTGACTACTTGAGCCTCTAGAGGGCGCAATTCTTATCCGATTTGGCTGAAATTTTGCATGACATGTTTTGTTATGTCTTCCAACAACTGTGCTAAGTGTGGTTTAAATCGATCCATAACCTGACATAGCTGTCATATAAACGGATCTGGGGTCTTGACTTCTTGAGCCACTAGATGGCGCAATTCTTATCTTGGTTGAAATTTTGCATGACTTGTTTTGTTGTGACTTCCAACAACTTTGCTAAGTATGGTTCAAATCTGTCCTTAACCTGATATAGCTGCCACATAAATCGATCTGGGGTCTTAACTTCTTGAGCCACTAGAGGGCGCAATTTTGATTTGGCTGAAATTTTGCATGACGTATTGTGTTATAACTTCCAACTTATAGAGCCTCTAGTGTATGCAATTATTAACCGATTGGGCTGAAAATTTGGACAACGGCTTCCCTCTTGACCGTTACATACGTGTCGAATATGGTCTGAATCGGTCTATAGCCGGATACAGCTCCCATGTAGACCCATCTCCCTTATTACTTCTTGAGCCCCTAAAGGAAGCAATTCTTATTCGATTTGACTCAAATGTTACAAAATGACTTCTACGACAATCACCAACATTTATTGGGGTTGCCCAAAAAGTAATTGCGGATTTTTTTAAAAAAAGTAAATGCATTTTTAATAAAACTTATTGTAGAATGAACTTTAATCAAATATACTTTCTTTACACTTTTTTTCTAAAGTAACAGCTGATAACTGACAGAAGAAATAATGCAATTACAGAGTCACAAGCTGTGAAAAAATTTGTCAACGCCGACTATATCAAAAATCCGCAATTACTTTTTGGGCAACCCAATAATTCGATTATGGTCCAAATCGGAAGATAACCCGATATAGCTCCTATAGCATAGCAATTATTTTCTTTTATCCTGTGTTGGCCTAAAAAGAGATACCGGGAGAGGAATTAGGCAAATGCGATCCATGGTGGTGGGTATATATGATACGGTTCGGCCGAACTTAGCTTGCCTTTACTTGTTTCGTTTACGTGGGGCGTCAACGTTAGGATGGTCCGTTTTTACTATTCTTTTGTTTCTCACAGTGATTTTTATAGTTTTCCGGGGTAGGGTTACTGGTTTAGCGCTCCAACCGCATGGGTTTTGTGGGATCGCACTTGTATTCCTTTGTAGTCATCAGCCGCTTGCACCAAGATTCGATGCAAACTGGGAAGAGACGCTGTTGTTAGCCATTGGTTCTTTGAGGGCGCCACTAACTCGCAGAGTATTATTAGCACTCAGTATTTAAATAAGAGCCAGTGCCACCTGACTCCTCACTGAGACTCTCCTCTCGAAAATCGCTGACTGCCCGTGACCGCATTTGCAGCTATTCCACATAAAAACAGAGCTTTTCACTATCCGCAACCTGTGGTCACGCTTGGTAGCTTTCAGCTAAGCTTCCCTTGATAACGATGGACACCACACAAGTCGGAGCTCAGAGTTCAACCAACAAAGGCTGCTGATCATATTTATCCCGTGTCAGCGGGGACTGTTCGCCGCAACATATCCTTCTAACAGTCGGTGTATGAAGTTTCAAAATGGGATGAGGACTTCGCTTGTCTGCCGGGACTGTTCGCCGGAACATATCCTTTAAGCGGCCCGTGTATGAAGTTTCAAAATGGGATGGGGAATTCTTAAGCCAGGCGTTAATGGTATAACACTGACACGTTGGCGTCACAGAGCTTTTCGTTTTCATTTTTTTTTTGAGAGGTTGATTCATTCCTACCATTTTGTAGGGATTCAAGAAAAGTAAAACTCTTCATACACTTACTGCCAGCTTCAATTTCCTTTTTAATGTTCTCACCCTTGTAAGAATATTTTCGCCATTGAGTTATTGTATAAACATCTTACATTTGCTTTATGAATAGGCTTTATATAATTTTTTCGTTTTTTTTTTTTGCATTTACATTGTAAACCCTTGTCACACTTCTATGCTGCTAATTGGCATTATTCAGACAAATCCCATTTTATTTTGTTAAATGAGCTTTTTTTTTCTTGGTGCTGTTGTTTGTTAAAGCAGCTATGCATGGCTATGTTTTTCAAATGAGCTTTTGTGTGGAAGAGGCTTTGCGTGACTTTACTTATTTGTTACTTCCGTTCCATTGTGCGTATCCTTCTGCTACACGTTCTGCAAACAAATGAAACAAAAAAAAAACGAGGAGTAGAAACAACAAAACATACATCCTTTTGACGTGGCTTAATTGGACCTTTGATGGGAACATCAGTTGTTTTTTTTTTCGTGTTGTTTAAAAAATAAAGAAAATCTATTTCATATTTCCATTTTCACATATATTCTCTTGCATATGCAGACGTGATTATTAGGCCCAAATATGTACATCAAAAGAAAATTATGCCTGCTATTCTCATGCCTTGCTGGGTAAGAATCTGTAAACAAGTGTAGCTGTTGCTTAGTGGGCCATAAAGCTGTAGGAGTATGGGTGCAGAGACGGGTGAAATCTTGCACAAGAGTGTATGGTGTATGCCAAGAGGGCTTTAGAAATTATTAAAAAGGTTTGCATTCACTCATATTATTTGTGAGTTATCCATGCAGGCCTACTACCGCACTTACAGACACACACCCACACACTCAGGCATATAGGCACACACAGCCCCTACCTTCACTCTTACTCACTTGTATTTAAGTGCCTAGAAGCACATATACTCGTATGTTATATGGAGGCTTCAACTGAACTGCTTAACGGCACCACCCTGGCATTATACCCAACACTCACTTTGCCATGGGTGTGTAAATATGTGTGAGCGTGTGTGCATTGGAAAAAAAATATGTTTTTTGTGTGTGTGTGTTTTTTTTTTATTAAAAAGCAGCCAAAAACAAAAAACGTGCTGCACTAAAGACTTTAACAATAATAAATACAACAACAAAAAGGATACATTCATTGACATATACCACACGCTTATAAACATGCCCACATACACTTTCAAGCTTACCCGCATCCATCTAGCAATGTGTAAATATTTGTTATATGCAACAACACACAACACGCACTCACACTGGCGACTATCATTCGCATACTCAGTACCATAAAAGCAACATGAATGACATGGAAATGAACAAAAACAAAAAGCAAACTGTGATACGTTGACTGTTTAGTGTGTCTGGCTGAGTGCAAGAGGGTTGCCACAAAGCGAAAAAATAGTGGAGAACAAAAAATCCAACTCCACTGTTCAAAATCAGCAAGTATTTTTCTATGGCCGTCGTCCCAGTGTGTTAGAGAATATAAATCGATCTGAACCATTTAGGATACGGATGTCGAAAAGCCTAACATAAGTTATTGCGTTAAATTTCAACGAAATCGTTTAAGAAATGCGCTTTTTATAGGGCGAAGACTTTAAATAGAGAGATCGTTTTATATGTCACCTATAACCAAATTTTTGATCATTATACCCTTTATCGGAAATCGGTCTATATAGCAGCTATATCCAAATATGGTGCGATTTGGCCCGTTCAAGAACTTAACCAGCGTGCATCAAAAAGACGTATCTGTGCCAAATTTCAGCTCAATATCTCAATTTTTGAAGACTGTAGTGTGATTTCAATAGGCGGACGGACAGACACTTGGATATCGTTAAATCGTTTTGGAATTTTACAACGATCCGAAATATATATGCTTTGTAGGGTCGGAAATTGATATTTTATTGTGTTGCAAATGGAATGACTACATATAATAAATGAATATACCCCCTATCCTATGGTGGTGGGTATAAAAATGGAGATATTGAGCTGAAACTTTGCGCACACATTCGCTTTTTGTTCATTCGAAGTAAGTTGTGGTGCGATCCTCGACACCAATGCTAAATATGGTCGAAATTGGTCTGTATCTTAATATAGCCCCCACATAGACCGATCTCTCGATTTAGGGTATTAGGCTCATAGAAGCTGCATTTATAACCCGATTTTGCCGAAATTCAGCTCAATTATTTGTGTTAGGATCCCCAACATGTGTGTTGAATATGGCTTAAATCGGTTTATATCTTTATATAGCTTCCATAAGCTGCATTCAATGATTTGTGTTAAGACCTTCCATATTTGTGTTGAATATGGTCCAAATCGGTCTGTATCTTAATATAGCCCCGCTTATAGACTGATCTCCCGAGTTGCGATTTTAGGCACATAAAGGCTGCATTTATTACCCGATTGGGCTGAAACTTGGCACTTTGATTTTTGTCAAGATCCCCGACATCCATGTGGAATATGGTCTAAATCGGTCTATATCCTAATATAGACCGATCTCCCAAATTGGGGCTTAACGAACATATAAGCTGCATTTATTAACCGATTTGGCACAATGATTTGGGATATAATCCCCGACAAAATATCTTAAAAAGCCACCCTATATAGACCGCTCTCACGACTTAGGGGTTAAGGCTTATAAAAGCTGCATTTATAATAGAAATTTGGCTCAATGATTCAATATCGCTGAAATTTGGAAAGTGAGTTGGACTAGACCATCTGATATTCTGTTTAGTTGAAATGTAGAACAGTATGTTGCAATAGGCCAGCCGATAGCCGACATGAATACATCCAGAGAAAAGTTGATACCAAACGTTCTCATTTCAATACCATGCGGTATTGATAGTAAAGCAACACCGTATCGTACAAAAAAATACCGAATGGTATGTATGAAACATAAAATGATTAGTACCGTTTGGTACTAGTCTTAATACGGAACTAGTATTGGTTTAAATACCAATCTGTTATTGGTTTTAGCACCAGACCGTTATTGGTTTTAGTACCAAACCGTTATTGATTATTCCACCACCTAATGAACCAAAAAAAAAACATTGGAAATAATTTGAATCCATACCCATTGATTCCCAGAAGTGGTTTTCATATGAATACACCAGCACAGCATCGTTTTCCACACCAGAGACTATCATCGTTTTGATGTAGAATGTTCTTAGAATTTGTACTATTTCCATTTTCACCGCTTTCGAGTATTTGAACAGGTTTTTATGCACTCAAATTGTATTAAAACATTTTATTTATTTGTTTAACAAATATTTTATAATGGCATCAATATTTTAAGTACAAAGCTCAACAACACTTCTGGCGCAACGACAAGAATATAAATGTGACGCCGTTAAGTCTTAATAGCCTTCTTTGTCTGGTGTTGAATCGATGCCAAATGGTATTAAAAATCCAGCGGTATAGGCAAAGAACCGTCATTTTTTTATACCCTCCACCATAGGATGGGGGGTATACTAATTTCGTCATTCTGTTTGTAACTACTCGAAATATTCGTCTGAGACCCAATAAAGTATATATATTCTTGATCGTCGCGACATTTTATGTCGATCTAGCCATGCCCGTCCGTCCGTCCATCCGTCTGTCTGTCGAAAGCACGCTAACTTCCGAAGGAGTAAAGCTTGCCGCTTGAAATTTTGCACAAATACTTCTTATTAGTGTAGGTCGGTTGGTATTGTAAATGGGCCATGTTGCTCCATGTTTTGATATAGCTGTCATATAAACCGATCTTGGGTCTTGACTTCTTGAGCCTCTGGAGTGCGCAATTCTTATCCGATTGGAATGAAATTTTGCACGACGTTTTTTGTTATGATATTCAACAACTGCGCCGAGTATGATTCAAATCGATTCATAACCTGATATAGCTGTCATATAAACAGATCTGGGGACTTGACTTCCTGAGCTTCTAGAAGACGCAATTCCTATCCGATTTGGCTGAAATTTTGCATGACGTATTTTATTCTTACTTTCAACATCTGTGTCAACTAAGGTTCACATCGGTTCATAGCCTGATATAGCTGCCATATAAACCGATCTGGGATCTTGATTCTTGAGCCTCTAGAGGTCGCAATTATTATCCGATTTCAATGAAATTTTGTACGACGGATCCTCCCATGACCATCAACATACGTGTCTATTATGGTTTGAATCGGTCTATAGCCGGATACAGCTCCCATATAAATCGATCTCTCTATTTTACTTCTTGAGCCCCCAAAGGGCGCCATTCTTATTCGAATTGGCTGACATTTTACACAGGTCTCCAACATATAATTTAATTGTGGTCCAAACGGGAGCCTATCTTGATATCGCTCTAATAGCAGAGCAAATCTTTTCTTATATCCTTTTTTGCCTAAGAAGAGATGCCGGGAAAAGAACTCGATTAATGCGATCCATGGTGGAGGGTATATAAGATTCGGCCCGGCCGAACTTTGCACGCTTTTACTTGTTATCAGTGTAGACGTTTAAGAAGCAAAATCGTGAAATAGGTTTATATGGGAGCTATGTCAGGGTATAGACAGTTTCAGACCATATTTGGCACCTATGTTTATGGTCATAGGAGAAGCTGTTGTGCAAAATTACAACTAAAACGGATAACAATTGCGCCTTCTAGAAGCTCAATAAGTGTAATTGGTAGATCGGTTTAAATGGGAGCTATATCAGGATATGTATTGGGTTGCCCAAAAAGTAATTGCGGATTTTTTAAAAGAAAGTAAATGCATTTTTAATAAAACTTAGAATGATATAGCCCCCATATAAACCGTTCCCGCTAATTGATTTCTTAAGCCCCTAGGAGCCTTAATTTTCAACCGATATGGCTGACATTTGGAACAAAGACTTGAATTGTGACTTCCAAAATTCTTAAAGGACTCAATTTTTATGCGATTTGTCTGAAATTTGAAACAACCATTTGAGTTATGACTTTTAATATTGATGCTAAGTATCCTCAGAATCGGTCTAATCGGTCTTCTTCAGCACTTAGATGCCTAAAAATTGCCTGATTTGATTGAAAATTTTCCCTAGGGGACAGAGGAGTGTTTACCGGCATTGCAATTGGGCGAAATCGCAGGATGCTGGAAAGGATAGAACTGACATTCTTAGCACGGAAGCTGGAAAGAGAATCAGATCTCCCGAAGAACATAACACTGCCAATACGCTGAAGAAGAAAAAGAGCTCCCCGCTTTGAAGTACTCCAAGCCCTCTCCCACTCCAGATAGTGCCCTGCGGAGGTAGACATCGAAGGAAGCGCGCACGGCCGCTAAGTCTTCATGGAGTACTGCAACTCGAAAAAATATGCCGCAGCCATCACGGATACCTGAGACAACACTTGAGGTCGAGTGCGAGGCTTTGCTGCCAGCAGCACTGTCTTGGACTGACGGAACCCTAATATTGACATCTGGAAGATCATGTTACATGGATGGATCAAAGTTAGAGGACAGAGTTGGCCTGCGGTCTACATTGAGAACCCAGAGACTGAGATCTGTTTCAGACTGCCTGACCATAATACGGTCCTGCAGGTGCAGGAGATCCGGGCGATCACGGAATATGTGAAATGGCGTGGTGCTAACGCGAGAAAGTCGAATGTGAACATCTTTACGGACAGAAAAATGGCCATTAGGGCAATAACAATCAGGACAGTGAGGTCACGAACAATCTTGGAGTGTAAGAAGGGTATCAACGCATTCTCTGAGGTTGGCACAATGCATCGTTTGGGTGCCGGGCCATAACGGAGTATGGGAAAGTGAAATGGCAGACAATTTGGCAGTGATTTTTATACCCACCACCGAAGGATGGGGGTGTATTCATTTTGTCATTCCGTTTGAAACACAAGACGATCTAGACATGTCCGTCCGTCTGTCTGTTGAAATCACGCTACAGTCTTTAAAAATAGAGATATTGAGCTGAAATTTTGCACAGGTTCTTTTTTTGTCCGTAACTAGGTTAAGTTCGAAGATGGGCTATATCGGACAATATCTTCATATAGCCTTCTGCCCATAAAAGCCACATTTATTATCCGATTTTGTTGAAATTTAAGACAATGAGTCGTGTTAGGCCCTTCGATACCCTTAATAGACCGATCCTCCGATTTTGGGTCTTAGGCCATTAAAAGGCACATTTATTATCCGATTTTGCTGAAATTTGGGACATTGAGTTGTCTTAGGCCCTTTGACATTTTCTTTCAATTTGACCCTGATCGGTTCAGATTTGGAGATTTGGCAGATTTGCCATTTAGACCGAACTCTCGATTTAGGGTTTTGGGCCCATGAAAGGCGCAGTCATTGTCCGATGTCGCCGAAATTTGGGACAGTAAGTTAAGTTATGCCCCTTGACATACTTCTGCAATTTGGTACAGATCGGTCCAGATTTGGATACAGCTGAAATATAGACCGATCTCTCGGTTTTAGGTTTTGGGGTCATAAAAGCCACATTTATTATCCGATTTTGCTGATATTTGGCACAGTGAGTTGTGTTAGGTCCTTCGACATCCTTCGTCAATTTGGCTCAGATCCGTCCAAATTTTGATATAACTGCCATATAGACCGAGCTTCCAATTTAGGGTCTTAAGCCCATAGAAGCCAGATTTATTATCCGATTTTGCTGAAATTTGGGGCAGTGAGTTGTGTTAGGCCCTTCGACATCCTTCGTCAATTTGGTCTTGATCGGTTTAATGGTTTGTGCCCATAAAATGAGTATTTATTGTCCGATGTTGCCTAAATTTGGGACAGAGAGTTAAGTTAAGCCCCTACACATATTTCTGTAATTTGGTCTAGATCGATCAAGATTCGCATATAGCTGCCTTGTAGACCGATATCTCAATTTAAAGTCTTGGCCCCAAAAAAGGCGCATTTATAATCCGATTTAACTGAAATTTGACACATTGACTGGCTTTTCGACATCCATATTGTATATGATTCAGATCGATTTACTTTTAGATATGCTACTAAAAAGACCAATATTTTGTTATTCATAATTGAACAATGACTTGTACTTATTAGTATTTGGTCCAAATCGGATAATATTTCGATATAAATAAGGTATGCAATTTTCACCGGATTTTGATGAAAGCTGGTTTATATATATACCCGAGGTGGTGGGTATCCAAAGTTCGGCCCGGCCGAACTTAACGCCTTTTTACATGTTTTATTTTATTTTATTTTATTTTATTTTATTTTATTTTATTTTATTTTATTTTGTTTTATTTTATTTTATTTTATTTTATTTTATTTTATTTTATTTTATTTTATTTTATTTTATTTCATTTTATTTTATTTTATTTTATTTTATTTTATTTTATTTTATTTTATTTTATTTTATTTTATTTTATTTTATTTTATTTTATTTTATTTTATTTTATTTTATTTTATTTTATTTTATTTTATTTTATTTTATTTTTTATCTTATTTTATTTTATTTTATTTTGTTTTATTTTATTTTTTTTTATTTTTTTTTTATTTTATTTTATTTCACCTTGTATTATGGCAACCCTGTTGTGCATTGTTGCTCTATGACTGACTAACTGAACTGCTAATGTGTTGTTGTTTTTGTCGCTGTTACTGCCGTTGTAAACGAGTGTAGTAGAGTACATTTGAGAAGAATTAAAGCTGAAATGTTTTAAAGCGTTTTATAAACATATACTCTCTCTCACACTTACAATGTTCACAACAAATAATGAGCACCATCAGATGTACGCACACACACACACACACGACCTCCCTCCCAAACTCATACACAACAGCCAACACACACTTAAGTATAGCATGAGTGAGTGTATGATTATTTGTTTCATTGTATGTCCTTTGAAATCGAAAAAAACAGTGGGGTGCAAATAAGGATTCATGGATTTGAAAGGATTTGAAGTGATTGTGTAGCATATGCTTAAGTTTAAGATTATTAAGAGATATTTTCGAACAAAATGCACATGCTTTGATTTTTAAATATTTGTTCATATTAAGAGAAGCATTTCATGATAATCGGGACTTTAATTTGTTGTGGAGGGAGCACAACACTGGGTTGGTGTGTTAAACTGACAATTTGAAGAAGTGTCGGATGTCAAAAGAGTTCTCAGACAAACTCACACTCAAGCATACAGCAGACAGCAACTTTTGTTGGTGCCAAAAGAAAACTTTTGAGTAGCTTGTTACGAGGATATAACGATGTTAATTTATGCGGAAAATTTGTTGTTTGCCTTGATGATGATGATGATAAGCTAAGTAGGGAGAGCATTGTTAGTTAGTTAATTAGTAGATTTGAAAAGTTAATTTCACTGTGTGAGAATGGTATTTTAAATTAAATTGTTAAAATATTTTAATTTTTAAATATTTTATATTTATTTTATAAAATGAAATAAAAGAGCAATGGCTACTTTTTAATATGTAGAAAATATGCAACGAGAGTTAAATGATAGGCTAACATAGTTAAACCGCCTTTTAGTTATACAGAATTTTTTACATATAGGGTTAAAGTCATAAAGTGGGCACTTTACTTGCCTCGAAAATCTGTTCTAGCGAAAACTGAGGAGGATAATTTGGAGAGACTATTGCAATTATACTGGAATATTTTCATCTGGTGCAGGCGATTCAAAAGGCTGAAAGATGCATACTTTTATTAATGGTCCATAAAAGTTTTCCTTCTCGCCGTTGTCCTTTTTACAGAATTAAAAAGTTCCTACAAGAGCCAAAGTAATGAACTTAGAACAAATAGAACCGATCTTGGATTACTGTGGGCCAATAAAAGGAGTTGCTGTCTGCCTGGAATATGACTTACCAAAACGTTGTTTGACACCACAGCAATAATTTTGCAGCGTCAGACTAAAGCCTCTGTTAGCAACCCTGCTAACACTTCTACCCTAGGGGGTTTGATTTCTCAAAATCCTGTATAACCTACCCTCACACAATTTTCTAGAATGAGAAAGTGTATCCTGAAGACACTTTTCCAACACTAAGTCAATAGTCCCATTGGGTACGTCGGAAAAGCTAAAAAAGGAAGATTTATGGAACTTCTAAAAAACCTACGAGGTCCCTAGGCAGATATTATCTAAGAAACTTTTAATAAATCCAGATTTTTTCACATAAGCCCATCTGCAAGGGCCATGGTTAATGTCTTTGCCAATGGATTTCCCACTGTACATAATATATCACTGTATTGTGTCATTATCCGACAACAAAAGGGCTTATTTTACACAACAATGAGTTTGTACAAAAAAAAAAGGAAGAAAAAAAAAACACAACATCTAAAATATCTGGCGTTTGGTATTGCCAGCCTCTATAGCATTGCAATTGAGGCTCTTTCCATTTTGGATTTAAAGGAATTTTCTTGAATAGTTTGGATTTTGCAGTTATTTCGTATTAAGGGTTTCAATCCCCTTCTCAACCACCATTACCACCAAAGTCAAATCCTATCTTTGGAATAGAACAACAACTAGAACAAAAATGACAATTCACCAAGGAGTTGGTTGGTTGTTGTATGGGATGTTATCTACATTCGAATGTGCTATGAGCCTAAGCTGTATGGCCTCACAGTATAAAAATCTTATATCATCAAAGGGTTACCGTTAAATGGGCTTAAAAAACAATATAAAAAAATAAAAAAAAAAAAAATAAAATAAAATAAAACAAAATAAAATAAATTAAAATAAAATAAGATAAAATAAAATAAAATAAAATAAAATAAAATAAAATAAAATAAAATAAAATAAAATAAAATAAAATAAAATAAAATAAAATAAAATAAAATAAAATAAAATGAAATAAAAAATAAAATAAAATAAAATAAAATAAAATAAAATAAAATAAAATAAAATAAAAAATAAAATAAAATAAAATAAAATGAAATAAAATGAAATAAAATAAAATAAAAAAATTAAATAAATAAAATAATATAATATAAAATAAAATATTTAAATAATAAAAAAATAAAATAAAATAATATAAAATAAAATAAAATAATTAAATAATAAAAAAATAAAATAAAATGAAATCGGATTATAAATGCGCCTTTAATGGGGCCAAGACTTAAATCGAGATATCGGTCTATATGGCAGCTATATCCAAATCTGGTCCAATATGAGCTAAATTGAAGAAGAACGTCGAAGGACACAACTCCCTGTCCCTAATTTCGGCGACATCGGACACTAAATGCGCTTTTTATGGACCCAAAACCTTAAATCGAGAGATCGGCCTTAATGGCAGCTATATGCAAATCTTGGTCGACCTAGGCAAAATTGCAGAAATATGTCGGGAGGCTTAATTGAACTCATTGTTCCAAATTTCAGCGACATCGGACAATAAATGAGCCTTTAATGATCCCAAAACCATAAATCGAGAGATCGGTCTATATGGCAGCTTTATTAAAATCTGTACCGATCTGAGCCAAATTGAAGAAAGATGTCGAAAGGCCTAATATAACTCACTGTCCCAAATTTCAGTGACATCGGACAATAAACGCCCTTTTATGTGCCCAAAACCTTAAATCGAGAGATCGGTCTATATGGCAGCTATATGCAAATCTGAACCGATCTAGGCCAAATTGAAGAACAATGTCGAAGGGCCTAACATAGCTCGTTGTCCCAAATTACGGTGACATCGGACAATAAATGCGCCTCTTTTTGGCCCAAGGCCAAATCTGGACCGATCTGTGCCATATTGCAGAATTATGTTGATGGTCTTAACTTCACTCATTGACCCCAGTTTCAGCGACATCGAAAAATAAATGCGCTTTTGATAGGCCCAAAACCTTAAATCCAGAGATCGGTCTATATGGCAGCTATATGCAAATCTGAACCGATTTAAGCCAAATTGAAGAAGAATGTCGAAAGGCCTAACACAACTCACTGTTCCAAATTTCAGCAAAATCAAATAATAAATGCGCCTTTTATGGGACGAAAACCTTAAATCGAGAGATCGGTTTATATGGCAGCTATATCCAAATCTGTACCGATCTGGGCCAAATTGAAGAAAGATGTCGAAGGGCCTAACCTAACTCACTGTCCAAAATTTTGGCAAAATCCGACAATAAATGCGCTTTTTATGGGCCCAAAACCGTAAATCGAGAGATCGGTCTATATGGCAGCTATATCCAAATCTGAACCGATCTGGGCCAAATTGAAGAAGGGTGTCGAGGAGCCTTACACAACTCACTGTGTTAAATTTCAGCAAAATCGGATAATAAATGTGGCTTTTATGGGCCTAAGACATTAAATCGGCGGATCGGTCTATATGGCAGCTATATCCAAATCTGTACCGATCTGGGCCCAATTGACGAAGGATGTCGAAAGGCCTAACACAACTCACTTTCCGAAATTTCAGCAAAATCAAATAATAAATGCGCCTTTTATGGGACGAAAACCTTAAATCGAGAGATCGGTTTATATGGCAGCTATATCCAAATCTGTACCGATCTGGGCCAAATTGAAGAAAGATGTCGAAGAGCCTTACACAACTCACTGTGTTAAATTTCAGCAAAATCGGATAATAAATGTGGCTTTTATGGGCCTAAGACATTAAATCGGCGGATCGGTCTATATGGCAGCTATATCCAAATCTGTACCGATCTGCGCCAAATTGACGAAGGATGTCGAAGGACCTAACATAACTCACTTTCCGAAATTTCAGAAAAATCGGATAATAAATGTAACTTTTATGGGCCTAAGACCCTAAATCGGAGGATCGGTCTATATGGCAGCTATATCCAATTCTTTACCAATCTGGGCCAAATTAACGAAGGATGTTGAATAGTCTAACACAACTCACTGTCCCAAATTTCAGCAAATTTGGGACAGTGAAAATGAGGCTTTTATGGCCGATTTTTTATAAAATTAGGTTTTTTTTTAATCCCTTTAAAGATAAATTTTTAACTAACCATTGGCAACCCTTCTCTTACCCATCACATCGTATCATCCTTTTTTGTTCTTAGCTTTTGAAAGAGTGACTGAGTGAGTGAAGTATGTACGCTAAGAATTTGATTCGTTGAATCCTTGGAGTATGTGCAACAACCATAGGATGTCAGGAAACAAGCCTACATGAGCAACATTAACTTACCAAAGAATTTCAGCCATCATCATCATCTACATCCTAGTCATCATCATCGAGAGTCGTCATCCACTCAATGTCAGTGGTCGCTCTCTCTATAAAAATAGACAGAGGAAATCATGTTTTGTTGTGTTTTTTTTGCGGGCTACTAACAAAAGTACTTGCCGGAAAAGTGATTGGGGGAAGGGAAGTAGGAGGGCTTGGAGAAGTTTCCTTCCGTTACGGAATGTAATTTCAAGCAGATACACAAATACAATGGAACACACAAATTTATTGTTGATTGTATTTCCATGCGTGTCCTGCAGCCATCCATCGTTTAATTAGGGCCATAAATAACTTATGTGTGGTCGGAAAAGGTGTTCTCGTTTCGGGGGCAATTTATTGTTTTTATGTGGCCATCCATCATGAGATGTTGCTGAGTTTAGTGATGCCTTTGAATATAGGCCCCACAAAACCATTTTGTGGTGGACATTTAGGGGAAATCTTGAATTATGTTGATTTAGGATAGAGGAAGATCTAAATTGCCTTCTTATCATCATAAAAGAATTTTAGAATATGAATTTGCATAAATATTTCAATTTGATAAAGTCACTTAAGGACAATAGAGACGAATTTGGGCGAGAAAGAGAGAGAGGCCATATTAAATTAGCTGGAGTAGCCAAATTGAATTGTGAACAACATCTACCTTCATTAGGAATGAAATTCAATTAAAAAATTTGTCATACTTTGTAGACTGGCCATCTATTAATTGGAGGCTGTTGACTTTTGCTAACGATTTCTTGAGGCAAAATGGATGGGAGTGTAGTTTAATTGGTAGTTTGGGTTTGAGTTTTGTTATAAACATTTCTATGCTTATGACTTGGTCATTAAAAATTAAAGCACCAAGGGATGTCGTTTTGCAGTCAGAAGAGTTGGGAGTTAAAGTATGTAAAATAGATCACAGTGGGCGGCAGTTTCAGGCTATCTGTAGGTGGTAGTTTTGTTTAAACCCTTGATTGTGAGAAGAGGGTAAGCACAGTGTTTTGAGCCACTATTAAAGGGTGTTTTACACAGGTCGAATAAAGAATGGAGTGTTTCACCTCGGAATTACTTAACTCGCTGGTTAACAGCGCAAAGATCAACTTGAAGATTTCCAAAGACGACTTTAAGGTCCCCAAAAACGACGTTAAAGTCTCCAAAAACGACCTTTAGGTTTTCAAAGCGGGTCTTAAGTGTTCAAAATGGACCTTAAGGTCCCCAAAGACAAGTTCTCTAAAGACGACCTTAAGGTCTCCACACGAACTAAAGGTTTCCAAAAACGGCCTAAAGGTCTCTAAAGACGACCTTAAGGGCTTCAAAGCCGACCTTAAAATCTCCAAAGACGACCTAAAGGTCTCCAAAGCATCCTGAGGCTCTCCTAAGCATCCTAAAGGTCTTTAAAGACGACTTTAATACCTCCAAAGACGACCGTAAGATCTGCAAAGACGACCCAATGTTCTCCAGAGACTACATTAAGGTCTCCAAAGACGTCATCAAGGCCTCCAAAGATGCCTTTACGGTCTCCAAAAACGACTTTAAGGTCTCCAAAGACGCCTTTTAGGTCTCCATAGACGATTTTACATTATCCAAAGCCGACCTTAAGGTCTCCATAGACGATTTTCAATTCTCCAAAGACAACCTTAAGTTCTTCGAAAAACCTAAGGTCGTACTAAGGTCTCTAAGGACGACCTTAAGGTCTCCAAAGCAGGCTTAAGGTCTCCAAGCATCCTTGAGGTCTCCAAAGACAACCGTGAGGTTTCCGAAGACGACCTTGGGATCTGCAAAGACGACTTTATGTTCTCCAGATACTACCTTAATGTCTCCAAAGACGCCTTTTAGGTCTCAAAAGACGATTTGAAATTCTTCAAAAGGCGACCTTAAGTTCTCCAACGACGACCTAAATGTTTCCAAAGACGAATTTAAAGTCTTTAGAGACGATCTCAAAAACTTACTTAAGATCTTTAAACATGACCTTAAGGTATTTAAACATGATCTCAAGGTCTTTAAACATGACCTTACGGTTTCAAAGTCGATTTTAAGTTCTCCAAAGACGACCTCAAGGTTTCCAAAGACGCCTTTTAGGTCTCCATAGACGACTTTCAATTCTCCAAAGACAACTTTAAGTTCTTCGAAGAACCTAAGGCCGTATTAAGGTCTCTAAGTACGACGTTAAGGTCTCCACAGACGACCTAAAGGTCTCTAAAGACGACCGTAAGGTCTTTAAAGATGACCTTAAGGTCTCTAAAAACAACCTTGAGGTCTCCGAAGACGACCTTAGGGTCAAGGACGTTTCAAAAATGACTTTAGGGTCTCCAAAGACGATTTTAAGGTATCCAAAAACGCCTTCTAGGTCTCAATAGACGATTTTCAATTCTCCAAAGACAACCTTAAGTTCTTCGATGAAGCTAAGGTCGTATTAAGATCTCTAAGGACGACCTTAAGGTCTCCAAAGAATCCTTAAGGTCTCCAAAGAATCCTTAAGGTCTCCAAAGAATCCTTAAGGTCTCCAAAGATGACCTTAAGGTCTCCAAAAACGACCTTAAGGTCTCTAAAAACAACCTTGAGGTCTCCGAAGACGACCTTAGGGACAAAGACGTGTTCAAAAATGACTTTAGGGTCTCCAAAGACGATTTTAAGGTCTCCGAAAACGCCTTTTAGATCTCCATAGACGATTTTCAATTCTCCAAAGACAACCTTAAGTTCTTCGAAGAACCTAAGGTCGTAATAAAGTCTCTAAGGACGACCTTAAGGTCTCCAAAGAATCCTTAAGGTCTCCATAGGCGACCTTAAGGTCTCCAAGGACGACCGTAAGGTCTCCAAAGACGACCTTAAGGTCTCTAAAAACAACCTTAAGGCCTCCGAAGACGACCTTAGAGTCTGCAAGGACGACCTCAAAGTTTCCAAAGACGACTTTAAGGTCTCCAAAGACGTATTTAAGGTCTCTAAAGATGACCTTAAGGTCTTTAAAACATCTCAAAGGTATCCATAGATGACCTAAATGTTTCTAAAGACGACCTTAAAGACTCCCAAGACGACCTTAAGGTTTACCAAGATGATCTTAAGGTCTTCCAAGACGACCTTAAAGTCTCCAAAGGCGACTTTAAGGTCTCTGCAGATGACTTTAAGGTCTCCGCAAAGGACCTTAAGGTCTTCAAAATAATTGTAAGGTCTCCAGAAACTATCTAAATGTCTCCAAAGATTACCTTTAGGTCTCCAAAGACGACTAGCTTAAGGTCTCCTTAAACGACATTAAGATCTTTTTAAATGACCTTAAAATCTCCATACACAACCTCAAAGTCTCCAAAGACGCCTTTAACGTCTCCTTGAACCATTTTAAGACTACAAAAATCGACCTTAAGGTCTCCAAAAACGACCTTTTGGTCTCCAAGAACGACCTTAAAGGTCTCCAAAGATGACCTTAAGGTCTCCAAAGGCAATCTGAAGATATCCGAAAGACGAACTTAAGGTACCCGAAAGACGAACTTAAGGTCCCCAAAGACAACCTTAAGGTCTCCAAAGATGATTTTAATGTTCGAAAGACGACCTTAAGGCCCCCAAAGACAACATTAAGGTCACCATCAAGACCACATCTTAGGCTCATCAAAGGCGCATTTAATATCTGATATCGCTGAAATTTAAGGTCTCCAAAAACGACCTAAAGGTCTTCAAAGATAACCTTAAAGTCTCCAAAGACGACTTTAGTGTCTCGAAAGATTTTAAGGTGTCCAAAGACGCCCTTATGGTCTCCAGAGACGACCTTAAGCTCTCCAAAGAATCCTTAAGTTCCCCAAAGGTCTCCAAAGACGAATTTAAGGTCGCCAAAGGCGACCTTATGGTCTCCAAGAATGACCTTAAGGTCTTCAAAAACGACCTTATGTTCTCCAGAGACGACATAAAGGTCTCTAAAGCATGCTTAAGGTCTCCATAGAATCCTTAGGGTCTCCAAAGATGACTTTCAGGTCTGCAAAATCGACTTTTAGGTCTCCAAAGACGACCTTCATGTCTCCAAAGACGACCTTTAGGTCTACAAAGACGACCATTTAATATCTGATATCGTTGAAATTTCGCACAATGATTTATGTCGGCCCACTCGACATCCACGCCGAGTATGGTCAAATCAGATCCTATTTAGATAGAGCTGCCCTATATACCTCGTATAAGGTCTTTTCTCTGTAAAAAATTTCGAAATTTTTTATAGAAATATAATATTGGTAATATTTTCTAATAAAATAAATAATTTTCCATATATATATATATTCTTTTTGAGTGCCTGTTAAAGTCATAACTAGAAATTAAAAATTGCAATATATCCCTACGGTCCCCATCTACTCATTAGGGAACATATAGTTGATACTATAGATATGCTTTTATTTAAAAATAAATATTTGCATTGCTTATAGCGCATATACATGAAAGAAGATGCTAAGGCTTTTAAATGTTGTCACACATATAATTAACCAAATTTGTATATGGGATAGCACACTTTGATATAAACACAAAAAATTTCTCTCCTAGGCCTTGTTGTTAGTAATGTGAGTTGTTTATGTTATTTTTCGTCAAGAATGTTGACTTAAATGTTAATTAAACCACAATGGCAACATATTTTGTTATCTATGTCAAACTTACCTTAACTATGGCATCTGGTTGATAAAGCTTTTCAAAGCATCCCAACAACGATATATGTCAAACATTTGTTTGTAGTTGTTGGAATGTGCTTTAAATGTGCAAATAAGCACACAGACATTATTTTGGCCTATGGGCTACAACTAATTCCTAGTAGTCTTGAAATAAAGCACAAAAGCATTAGGCTCACTATTCCCTAGTAGGCTACATTATAATAAGCCGCAAGTGGGCTCCCTAAAAAGAGAGCAAGAAAATCAGAAAAAAATTAGATGCCATCCAAATCCGCTTTTGAAATGAGAAATCAATACCAATATAAGCCTGATTTGGCCTCGGGCTCAGCATTTAGTATTTGGCATTTCGCATTTCTGTTGCTTGTTCCCCAACTTGACGCAAATCAAAATGGCAAAGCTATGCCTAATAAAATCTGTAACATTTTACCTTTAATAAAAGCCTCTTAAATAACATTCTTGATGCTCCTTTAAGTCGCTTTTAGTACGACTAAATTATGCAAGCCACCTGTGGCCATACATTTGAGCAGGCAGGCAATGCGTTCTTACCCGTATACTACACATACATACATACATAGATCCCCCTATATATACCTGGTGGGAATATTCAGACGCGCACACACTCATATACCATCACTATTAAGGACAAAAGTACCCCTACCCCTTACTTTGAGTTGGGGATGCCTTCAGCCAAACTTGTTAGACTGACATCCGCATATTTAAGAATGTGTTTTTGTTTCCATGTGTATGTTTGTCTGTGTGTTATTTGAAAACGCGAAAAGCACAGCAGAAATTCTTCTTTGCTTTTTTCTTGGGGGAATAGAAAAGACCAAATTTTGGTAATTCCAACAACATTCTCTTCGATTAGAATGAAATTTGAAATATGTCACACAGTGGTTAGAAAGTGGTAAACTGATGTTTGGCTAGAAATAATAAAATTATAGAACAAAAAAGACACATTTCTGCTAATAGAAAACATTCTCTAAATACATCTTCAGTTAACTGAACGAAATTCCCTGTATTTTTCTGTTGTCAATTAAGCGGACTCAACTGTAGTAGTGCACCAGTGCGTATGAGTATTCATAAGACAATTTATAATAAGTATACGCACACCTGGTTAGAGAAATTATTCAATAGAAAGCAGTGCAATGCAAATTTTACCATTAACATTCCATTAAGGGACAAGGGCAAACCGTAGGAGGCCACCAAAGGCAGAGATAAGCAAGTGTGCCTATGACCCTGAGCGCCTGGTTTCGAATCCTGGCGAGAACATCAGCCGCCTCTTAATGTTGGCGACACCATTTCGTATGGCACCCATGTTCAAACTTCCTTACAAATATGTGTGACACTGTGGCGACACATATTAGACCAATGTATTTTTATTCTTTTTGCTTTTATTTCATATATAAAAACAAAACAAAAAAAATCCTTTAAAGAGTTTCAGCAATTATGGTGTGTTAAATGCATTGGGGGCAGGTTACAAGAATCGCAATTTTGACCTTACCAGAAGCCTCATCAGCTTGCAATGCCATCAAAAGATTACATGCTTCCACCTACTCACTATTTAGTGAGCAGTGCAATAGTAGTAATTTTTCAGAAAATTTTATATATAAATTAATATTTTACAAAATTTCTTTTGGGAAAGAAATTTTCACCAAATTGTGTATGAAAAGAATTTTGATAACATTTTCTACAGCAAAAAAATTAAAAAAAAAAAATTTAACAAAAAAACTTTATTAAATTTGAATCAACTTTTGTGTAGCATAAAAGTTGATAAAATTTTGTAGAGAAATACAATTTAACAACATTTTCAAAATTTTCTTTGTGCTTATGTTCCTAACTGCAGGTACCACGAACAAAAATCTGTGAAATTGTAAGGCTGTCAGACCGACTGGATATGCAAATAGGATGAGAATTGCGCTCTCTAGAGGCTCAAGAAGTCAAGACCCAAGATCGTTTTATATGGCAGCTTTCTCAGGTTATGGACCGATTTGGACCATACTTCGCACAGTTGTTGGAAGTGATATAAAAACACCATGTGCAAAATTTGTGCCAAATAGGATGAGAATTGCGCCCTCTAGAGGCTCAAGAAGTCAAGACCCAAGATCGGTTTATATGGCAGCTTTATCAGGTTATGGACCGATTTGAACCATACTCATACACAGTTGTTGGAAGTGATGCAAAAACACCATGTGCAAAATTTCAGTCAAATCGGATAAGAATTCCGCCTTCTAAAAGCTCAAGAAGTCAAGACCCAAGATCAGTTTATATGGCAGCTATTTCAGGTTATGGACCGATTTATACCATACTTAGCACATTTGTTGAAAGTGATAACAAAACATTATGTGCAAAATTTCAGTCAAATCGGATGAGAATTGCGCCCTCTAGAGGCTCAAGAATTCAAGACCCAAGATCGGTTTATATGACAGCTATATCAGGCTATGGACCGATTTAAACCATACTTCGCACATTTGTTGAAAGTGATATCAAAACACTATGTGCAAAATTTCAGTCAAATCGGACGAGAATTGCGCCCTCTAGAGGCTCAAGAAGTCAAGACCCAAGATCGATTTATATGACAGCTATATCAGGTTATGGACTGATTTAGACTATACTTAACACAGTTGTTGGAAGTCCTAACATAACACCACATGCAAAATTTCAGCCAATTCGGACACAAATTGCGGTCTCCAGGGGCTCAAGAAGTCAAATCGGGAGATCGGTTTATATGGGAGATATATCAGGTTATAGGCCGATTTGAACCGTACTTGGCATAGTTGTTGAAAATAATAGCGGAATACTATGTGCAAAAATTCAGCCAAATCGGACTAAAATTGAGGCATGTAAGGGCTCAAGAAATCAAATCGTGAGATCGGTTTATATGAGAGCTATAACCAAATCTGAACCGATATGAAAAATTTGTTATCCTCAACGACCTACATCAGTACTAAGTATCTGTGCAAAATTTGAAGCGGCCAGCTCAATGCGTTCGATCGCTATTGTGATTTCGAAAGGCGGACGGACGGACATGGCTTGTTCGACTCAGAATATCGGGACGATCAAGAACATATATACTTTATGGGGTCTTGGATCAATATTTCGAGGTGTTACAAATGGAATGACTAGATTAGTATACCGCCATTCTATGGTGGAGGGTATACAAATTGACAAAAAAAAAATTTTCTATTAAATCAAAATTGTTTAAAAATTGTATATAGAAACGAAATCTTGACCAATTTTTTGTATACCCTACACCACCACTGTGGTACAGGGTATTATACATTTGTGCATTTTTTTTGCAACACTAAGAAGGAGAAAAGCTAGACCCATTTCGATCGTTTCAGAATCACTTCTGATTCGATTTAGCCATGTCCGTCTGTCTATCTGTGAGTCCATGTATTCTTGTAATCAAAGTGCAGGTCTTATTTGTTGTTCAATCATCACGAAAGTTTGCACATATCATTTTTTTGAACCAAGGACGAACGCAATTGATTTTGATAAAAATCGGTTCAGATTTAGATATAACTCCCATATATATATATCGCCCGATTTGCACTTAAATTGCGGTAGTAAGGACAATTTTCAACCGATCTGCACAAAATTTGGCACGGATTGTTTTGCTACTGATTTTAACATATTTGCAAATTTTCATCAAAATCGGTTCAGATTTAGATATAGCTCCCATATATATGTGTAGCCCGATTTGCACTTAAATGTCCGAAGTAGCTAAAATTTTTAACAAATCTGCACAAAATTTGGCACGGATTGTTTTCTTACTGATCTTAACATATGTGCAAGATTTCATCAAAATCGGTTCAGATTTAGATATAGATCCTGTATATATGTATCGCCCGATTTGCACTTAAATGGCCGTTGTAGCTAAAATTTTCAACCGATCTGCACAAAATTTGGCACGAATAGTTTTGTTACTGATCTTAACATATTTGGAAGATTTCATCGAAATCGGTTAAGAGTTAGATAAAGCTCCCATATATATGTATCACCCGATTTGCACTTAAATGGCCGTTGTAGCTAAAATTTTTAACCGATCTGCACAAAATTTAGCACGGATTGTTTTGCTAGTGATTTTTTCTTATTTGCAAAATTTCATCAAAATCGGTTCAGATTTAGATATAGCTCCCATATATATGTATCGCCCGATTTACACTTAAATGGCCGTAGTAGCTAAAATTTTCCACCGATCTGCACAAAATTTGGCACGGATTGTTTTGTTACTGATCTTAACATATGTGCAAGATTTCATCAAAATCGGTTCAGATTTAGATATAGCTCCCATATATATGTATCGCCCGATTTGCACTTAAATGGCCGTAGTAGCTAAAATTTTCAACCGATCTGCACAAAATTTGGCATGGATTGTTTTGCTACTGATTTTAACATATCTGCTAAATTTCATCAAAATCGGTTCAGTTTTGCATATAGCTCCCATATATATGTATCGCCCGATTTGCACTTAAAAAGCTGTAGTAGCTAAAATTTTCCACCGATCTGTACAAAATTTGGCATGGATTGTTTTGCTACTGATTTTAACATATTTGCAAATTTTAATTGAAATCGGTTCAGATTTAGATATAGCTCCCATATATATGTATTGCCCGATTTGCACTTAAATGGCCGTAGTAGCTAACATTTTCAACCGATCTGCACAAAATTTGGCACGAATGGTTTCGTTACTGATCTTAACATATTTGGAAGATTTCATCAAAATCGGTTCAGATTTAGATATAGTTCCCGTATATATGTATCGCCCGATTTGAACTTATATGTCCGTAGTAGCTAAAATTTTCCACCGATCTGCACAAAATTTGGCAAGGATTATTTTGTTACTGATGTTAACATATCTGCTAGATTTCATCGAAATCGGTTCAGTTTTGGATATCGCTCCCATATATATGTATAGTCCGATTTGCAGTTAAATGGCCGTAGTACAATTACTCACACTACAATTTCAACCGATCTGCACAAAATTTGGCAAGGATTGTTTTGTTACTAATGTTAACATATATGCTAAATTTTATCCAAATCGGTTCAGATTTAGATATAGCTCCCATATATACGTATCGCCCGATTTGCACTTAAATTGCGGTAGTAAGGACAATTTTCAACCGATCTGCACAAAATTTGGCGCGGATCGTTTTGCTACTGATCTTCACATATTTGCTAGATTTCATTAAAATCGGTTCAGATTTAGATATAGCTCCCATATATATGTATAGCCCGATTTGCACCTAAATGGCCGTAGTAGCTAAAATTTTCCACCGATCTGCACAAAATTTGGCACGGATTGTTTTGTTACTGATCTTAATATATGTGCAAGATTTTATCAAAATCGGTTCAGATTTAGATATAGCACCCATATATATTTATCGCCCGATTTGCACTTAAATAGGCGTAGTAGCTAAAATTTTCAAACGATCAGCACAAAATTTCGCAAGGATTGTTTTGCTACTGATTTTTACTTATTTGCAAATTTTCATCGAAATCGGTTCAGATTTAGATATAGCTCTCATATATACGTATCGCCCGATTTGCACTTAAATGGCCGTAGTAGCTATAATTTTCCACCGATCTGTACAAAATTTGGCATGGATTGTTTTGCTACTGATTTTAACATATTTGCAAATTTTAATTGAAATCGGTTCAGATTTAGATATAGCTCCCATATATATGTATCGCCCGAATTGCACTTAAATGTCCGTAGTAGCTAAAATTTTTAACCAATCTGCACAAAATTTGGCACGAATGGTTTCGTTGCTAATATTACCATATTTGGAAGATTTCATCAAAATCGGTTCAGATTTAGATATAGCTCCCATTTATATATATCGCCCGATTTACCGTTAAATGGCCGTAGTAGCTAAAATTTTCAACCAATCTGCACAAAATTTGGCACGGATTGTTTTGTTACTGATCTTAACATATGTGCAAGATTTCATCAAAATCGGTTCAGATTTAGTTATAGCTCCCATATATATGTATCGCCCGATTTGCACTTAAATGGCCGTACTAACTACAATTTTCAACCGATCTGCACAATATTTGGCACGGATTATTTTGTAACTGGTGTTAACATATCTGCTAAATTTCATCAAAATCGGTTCAGTTTTGCATATAGCTCCCATATATATGTATCGCCCGATTTGCCGTTAAATGGCCGTAGTAGCTTAAATTTTCAACCGATCTGCACAAAATTTGGCACAGATTGTTTTGTTACTGATGTTAACTTATATGAAAAATTTCATCCAAATCGGTTCATATTTAGATATGATCCCATATATATATATATCGCCCGATTTGCACTTAAATGGCCGTAGTAGCTAAAATTTTCAACCGATCTGCACAAAATTTGGCAAGGATCAGATCGGTTCAGATTTAGATATAGCTCTAATATACATATATACTTATATATTGCCCGAATTTATAGTTGTAGGGTAGGTGTAGGGTATTATTAGTCGGCTCCGCCCGACTTTTGCCTTTCCTCACTAGTTTTGTTTCTAGCCTCTGTCTGAATCTCCCCTATGTCTTATTAAGCCCACTTTGCCTTGCTGCTGGCGATCGATCCTCTTGCCCCTTGTGCCTATAAATAATTTGTGAGAAAAAGTATCTCTGCAGTTGCTTTTAAGTTTATCTATGAAACATTCATAATCTAAATAGGTTCATTGTTCCTTTCTTTTTTTTTGCGTTTGGCCAATATCATATTTAATTGTTTACACTTGGATTTATGCGGCAGATTTCTTCTTATTAAAGCAATGTGGCATACATATTGCCTACTAAAACTGTGTCTATATATAAATAAATTCCCATTAATATACGCTGTATTTATACAGTTGTTGCTGCCATAATTTTTTTTTTTCAGCTGGTTTTCCACACTCAGTTTTCATTAAAACGCTAGAATGCGGCAGGGCATGCTCATCATCATCAGGGGCAGCAGGAACATGGCCATCATGGCTTAGATATAATCAATTGTTGGGATGAACTTTTGTAATAAACACCAACGGTTACCAATGTTGCCATGCCTCGCAATGAGCTCTCACATTGCACTGTGTGGCCTATTGTGGCAATCGAAATAGGGTGAGAAGGAAAAAGAGCAAGGGCTTTTTGAAGGCCCCAGGATCTTAGTTATTTATTTATAAATTCACTTATATGTATATTAAGGTTTGCCTGCAAAAAAAAACAAATCAAAAAACCAAAAGATTATCATTGGCGTGGATTTTTTGATTTATAGAATTGTATGTGAAACCGAATTGCCAACAGGATTTGCCACTTGATCTGGTTCATTGGCAAGGCAAATGTGATTATTGCAAATTTAAAGGGGCTGACAAAAAAAGAAAGAACGAAAAAAACACCAACAACAGCCTGGTATAAAATCTATGGCAGCACAAAGCCTTTTTTCGTTGTATTGGGTTTTTAAATTCAACGTCAAGAGTTAAATTTTATAATCTTTGCCATATACAAATGAGGGTTCGTTTTTCGAACAGCCAGCGAGACTCAACACCACACAACATAGCTTTACACTCACTCTTAGCAATGGAATATTAATATGTGTGCGTGTGTTTTTGGGGGAAAGTTGTGAGGGTTTAAAAGGTCTTTGGGTAGGGAATGTCTGTGTGTGTTAAATGTTTAATAGCCATCTTGGGGGTATGGAGGATGGAATCATCATATTAAGTATACGTGGTTTCCTTATCATAATAAAGACGGTCTCACGGTTTCACGATATGCCATAAATTTACACACACACACACAGGCACATAGAAGCACATATGGGAAAAAACGGAAAATATTATTATATGTAAATAAGCCGTTATTAGAAGCATTACCAGTTAAAAAAAATCGGTTTTCAACGAATTCAAAAAACCGTTTTCTTAAAAAAATCCCCAGGAGATGCCTTATATTATTAAAGAAGAAAAGATATTAAATATTTATAGCCTTCACCACGGGATTTGGATTTTAACTTACTTTAAGAGATTTTATTTGTTTTAAATTTATGATATATTGAGTTGGTCAGCACTAATCTATGATCTTCATAGTTTTAATTACCTTCAATTCGATATTTCTCTGTAGAATTTTAATGAGATATGGTTTGGTACACCCTTGCGTATGAGTATTCGTATTAATTCGTATACGCACCCCTAGATTACGAAAAAAGTACTCTTGTAAACACTAAGAAATTTTAGAAAAGGACCATAGCGCTCTTTCCCGTGAAGTGGTGTTACAAGACTATTTCATATTCCTTGATGCAGATAATTTTTCGCTATGGTATTCAATAGGGTGATATTTGCCCTATTTAACTTTGTGTAGACGTCCTTCCGTCTGTTCTTCTTTATTTTGTTTTTCGGTCCATTCGTTTATTGGTGTCCATGTACATGAATTTGTAAGGCCACTAGCACTGGAATTTGTGGGGTTTAACTGGTATTACGATAGTTAAGAAGCCTTTGGGACTTTGGTGTCAGACTGTCTATAGGAATTAACATCTTTAGGAATTAACATTAGGAAAATGTGTTAAAAATTTTTAAAATAAAATTTTCAAAACTAAATTTAAAAACATTTTGAAAATTAATTTAAAAACAAGTAAAAAGGCGAACTTTGGATACCCACCACCTCTGGATACCCACAACCAAACCAACTCTCGCATAATCCGGTGAAAAATGAGTACTTTGTACCCCATAGCAGCTATATCGAAATATGGTCTGATTTGGACCAAATTCGGTATAGTATTGGGTTGCTCAAAAAGTAATTGCGGATTTTTCATATAGTCGGCGTTGACAAATTTTTTCACAGCTTGTGACTCTGTAATTGCATTCTATCTTCTGTCAGTTATCAACTGTTACTTTTAGCTTGCTTTAGAAAAAATGTGTAAAAAAAGTATATTTGATTAAAGTTCATTCTGAGTTTTATTAAAAATGCATTTACTTTCTTTTAAAAAATCCGCAATTACTTTTTGGGCAACCCAATAAGTACTAGTCATTGTGCAATTTTCTAGAACAAAATATAAACCGATCTACATCATATACGGCCCGAATGTCGAAAAGCCCAACATAATTCACTGTGTCAAATTTCAGCGAAATCGGATTACAAATGCGATTTTTAAGTGGCCTAGATCGGTCTATATATCAGCTATATGCAAATATAGACCGATCTGACCGATATACGGCACAAATGTCGAAAAGCCTAACATAAGTCAATGTGTAAAATTTCAGAGAAATCGGATTACAAAAGCGCCTTTTATGGGCCCATAACCTTAAATCGAGAGATCGGTCTATATGGCAGCTATATACAAATCTAGACCGATCTGAGCCAAATTCCAGAAAGATGTCGAAGAGCATAGCAAAACTCACTGTCCCAAATTTCGTCGAAATCAGACAATAAATGCGTATTTTAAAGGCGCAAAACCTTAAATCGAAAGATCGGTCTATATGACAGCTATATCCAAATCTGAACTGATCTGAGCCGAATTTCAGAAAGGTGTCGAGGGGCCTAACACAACTCACTGTCCCAAATGTTGGCTAAATCGGACAACAAAAGCGCCTTTTGTGGGCCTAAGATCTTAAATCGAGAGATCGGTCTATATGACAGCTATATCCAAATCTGAACTGATCTGTGGCATATTGCAGAAAGATGTCGAGGGGCCTAACACAACTCACTGTTCTAAATATCGATGACATCGGATAATAAATTCGTATTTTATGGATCCAAAACCTTAAATCGAGAGATCGGTCTATATGACAGGTATATCGAAATCAGGACCGATCTGGGTCAAATTGCAGAAAGGTGTCGAGGGGCCCAACACAACTCACTGTCCCAAATTTCGGCGAAATCGGACAATAAATGCGCATTTTATGGGCCCAAAAGCTTAAATCGAGAGATCGGTCTATATGACAGCTATATCAAAATCTGGACCGATCTCAGCCAAATTTCAAATTTCGGCGAAATCGGACAATTAATGCGCCTTTTATGGACCCAAAACCTTAAATCGAGATATCGGTCTATATGGCAGCTATATTCAAATGTATGTAGAGAGACCCAAGATCTTAAATCGAGAGATCGGTCCGTACTGCAGCTATATCGAAATTTGGACCGATCTGGGCCAAATTTCAGAAAGGTGTCGAGGGGCCTAACACAACTCACTGTCTCAAATTTCGGGAAAATCGGACAATAAATACGCCTTTTGTGGGTCCAAGATCGTAAATCGAGAGATCGGCCTATATTGCAGCTATATCCAAATACGGACCGATCAGGGCCAAATTAAGAAAGAATGTCGATTGGCCTAACATAACTCGCTGTCCCAAATTTTAGCAAAACCGGATAATAAACGTGGCTTTTATGGCGGATCGAACTTAACCTGATTTGGACAAAAAAGGAATTTGTGTAAAGTTTCAGCTCAATATTTCTATTTTTAAAGAGTGTATCGTGATTTCAACAGACAGACGGACGGACATGACTAGATATTCTTAGATTTTACGACGATCAATAATATATATACTTTATAGGGTCGGAAATGGATATTTTGATGTGTTGCAAACGGAATGACTAAATGAATACACCCCCAACCCTTCGGTGGTGGGTATAAAAAGAGAGGGAAGAGGACAATTTATGCTCATTGGATGAGAACGCATCTATAACGATTCGTATAAAGCGATCTCTGATAAAGTTTGCAATAAATCGAACGAAGCCATTACCGACACCAAATGCGATAAATTTGATAGTAGTGCACCGTGCCAGACCCTATCAAATTCCTTGGAAATATCCAGAGCCACAACTTTACTTTCACCAAACTGGTGGATTGAGCGACTCCAACGTTCCGACAGAAATGCCATGAGGTCTCCCATAGAGCGATGTCTGCTAAACCTATACTGTTGGTTGCTAAGAAGGCCCTTCGACTCGAAATATCTCACAAGATGGTGATTAACCATATTCTTCATAGAGAGAATGGAGCATATCGCAATTGGCCGATATTTCGCAGGGTTGTTTGCTTCACCCTTCTTGGGTATTGGCTGAACTTTCGCAACCTTCCAACGCGCCGGGAAGACTCCCGCACGATAGGTAAGGTTGAAAAGGTTGCGTAAAGGACAAGCAAGCGTCGAAGAACACTGGCGCAACACTAGCAGATACAGCCGTTTTAAAGTTTTCATGCTAAAACTTCAATTTTTAATGGATATTCGAGTAAATTGTGAATTTTTGATAGAGTCAAGAATTAAGGCCCATTTTACTCTAGGACGCATAGTTTAGGAGATACGGCCGTTTTAAAGCTTTAAAGCTGAAACTTCGATGTTTAACCGATTTTCGAATAAATTTTGAATTTTTGATAGTGTCAAGAATTAAGGCCCATTTCGCTCTAGGACGCATAGTTTAGGAAATACAGCCATTTTAAAGTTTTGATGCTGAAACTTCGATTTTTAAAGGATTTTCGAATAAATTTTGAATTTTTGATAGAGGCACGAGTCAAGGCCCGAAACATTGGTTTTAAATAGATTTGAGAATAAATTCTGAGTTTTTGATGGAGTCACAAACTAAGGCCCATTTTGCTCTAGGACGCTTACAATAGGAGATACAGCCGTTTTAAAGTTTTCATGCTGAAAATTAAATTTTTAATGGATTTTCGAATAAATTTTGAATTTTTAATGAAGTCATGAATGAATTTCCTGTTTCAGTTCACGCTTCTAGACGTATTCTTGGGTCCAACACCAAAGCCATATGTTTGTCCGTCCTTTTGATACTTTTCCTACCTCCTTTCCTAAATATGTTTTTCATTCTTTTTTTGTCCATAGGCATGAAAAGTTTGAACATGAGCTATATCGAACTATATCTTGATATAGCCCCCATATAGACCGATCCGCCGATTTATGGGCTTAGGTCTATAAAAGCCACATTTATTATCCGACTTTGCTGAAATTTGGGACAGTGAGTTGTGTTAGGCCACTCGACATCTTTCTTCAATTTGGCCCCGATTGGTTCAGATTTGGATATAGCTGCCATTTAGACCGATTTCTCGATTTAAGGTTTTGGGCCCATAAAGGCTTTTTATTGTCAGATTTCACTGAAATTTGACACAGTGACTTATATTGGGCTATGGACCTGGGGGTCTATATTGAGAATGCTTGACCATAATACGGTCCTGCAGGCGGAGATCCGGGCGATCAGGGAATGCTTGAGATGGTGTGGTATCGAGTATAAACATCTTTACGGACTGTAAACAGGCCATAAGGGCAATAACAACCAGGTCGGTTAGATCGTGAACAGTCTTGGAATGTATGAAGGAAATTATCGCCTTCTCTGAGGACGACATGATTCGCATCGTTTGGGTGCGGGGACATAGCAGAGTAAGTGGGAATGATAAATCAGACGATTTTGCTGTGAAGGCCAGAGAATTGCCGTCAATAAACTTGGTTAACCCGAAGCCTTTCGGAGCGACGCAGTTCGATTTAAGGGCGTGGGCGACGAATGCGCATGTAATCCTGTGGAACAACGAAACGGTCGGTAGGACGTCGAAAATCCAGTGGGGAGATGCAGATCGTGAGAAGGCGAGGCTATAACTGAAAGGTAGTAAGAACGAGGTCATTAGAGCTCACCTATGTAAAATCGGTGCGGCAAGTGATAACATGTGTAGGACATGCGGGGAATATGATGAGACGTTGGAGCATTTCCTATTTCATTGCCCGGCTCTCGCGGCTAACAGATACCGGCATTTAGGTGGGGACACAATACCAGATATGAACCCACTAAAGGACGTGGCATGGAAAACAATTAAGGATTTCGTAAGTAGCACGTAATTATATCCACCACCATAGGATGGGGGTATACTAATCTAGTCATTCCATTTGTAACACCTTAAATATTCGTCTAATACCCCATAAAGTATATATATTCCATATAGATCAACGTTCTGAGTCGATATAGCCATGTTTGTCCGTCCGTCCTTCTGTCGAAATCACGATGGAGATCGAACGCATAGAGCTAGGCGCTTGAAATTTTGCGCAGATGCTTAATATTGATGATGATATATTGGAGGCTACCATAGCGCAGAGGTTAGCATGTCCGCCTATGACGCTGAACGCCTGGGTTCGAATTCTGGCGAGACCATTAGGAAAAATTTTCAGCGGTGGTTTGCCCTTCCTCATGCTGGCGACATTTGTGAGGTACTATGCCATGAAAAACTTCTCTCCAAAGAGGTGTCGCACTGCGGCTCGCAGTTCGGTCTCGTCTATAAAATGGAGGCCCCTTATCATTGAGCTTAAACTTGAATCGGGCTGCACTCATTGATATGTGAGAAGTTTGCCCCTGTTCCTTAGTGGAATGTTTATGGGCAAAATTTGCAATTTTCTTAATATTGATGTAGGTCATTAGAGATTGCAAAATAACCCATTTGCAATCTTCAATGACCTATCGGTTCAGATTCAGATATAGTTCCCATATAAACCGATTTCCCGATTTGACTTCTTGAGCCCCTGGAAGCCTCAGTTTTTATCCGATTTGGCTGAAGTTTTGCACATAGTGTTCTGTTATGACTTCCAACAACTGTGCCAAGTACGGTCTAAATTGGTCAAGAACTTGATATAGCTCCCATATAAACCGATCTCTTAACTTGACTTCTTGAGCCCCTGGAAGCCTCAATTTTTGTCCGATTTGGCTGAAATTTTGTAAATAGTGTTCTGTTACGACTTCTAATAACTTTGCCAAGTACGGCTCAAATCGGCCTTTAACCTGATATAGCTTCCATATGAACCGATGTCGCGATTTGACTTCTTGAGCCCCTGGAAGCCTCAATTTTTGTCCGATTTGGCTGAAAATTTGTAAATAGTGTTCTGTTACGACTTCTAACAACTGTGCCAAGTACGGTCCAAATTGGTCAAGAACCTGATATAGCTCCCATTTAAACCAATCTCCTGATTTGACTTCTTGAGCCCCACAAAACCGCAATTTTCATCCGAAATTTGGCTCAAATTGGCTCATGGCGGTATGTTATGATTTTCAACAACTGTGTGGTCTAAATCGGTCTATAACCTGATATAGCTCCCATATAAACCGATCTGCCGATTTGACTCCTTCAGTCCCTGGAAGCCACAATTTTTGTCCAAATTTTGTATGTAGTGTTTTGTTATGGTCCAAATCGGTCCATAACCTGAAATGGCTCCCATGTTAACTGGTCTCCCAATTATCCTTGTTCTTTTCCTAGTAGCTTTAGTTTTTGCTGGTTTGACAGAATTTGGCTATGTCCATTATTTTTTGCCAAGTATATCTGCATTTGTCAAGCAGTCTATTCATCTGCCCTTTGTTGTGTCTTTAGATCCGTCTATCCTCCCGGTATGTAAGCCGCACTTCCATCTTCTGATTTTTCCTTCTGCTTTTACAGGGTGATTTTTTTTTTCCGACTTGACTAACCAATAGCGGAAGCGGTAAGACTTCTCTTAAGCTTCTGGTATTTTAAAGAATTCCAAGAGTTGGTGAAGGTTGTGAAACCGTTTAACCGGTTTTCTGATTGCCCCACTCATATACGCATTTTTGCCCTCGTTCACAAACATAGAGGCTGCCGTTAATGTAATGCCTTCACGTACACCGCTACATCCACACACTAGCTCACACTTCCACATTGAAAGCCCTGCATATGAGCCATTATGAGCCACCAACAAAATTCCCTACATTTAAATATATAATCCAAGGATTTTAACAGTTTTGTTTTTATTAACTGAGAACATTTTTTATGGCTACGTGGGGCGGTCACAATGCTTCAACAGTGTCCGCCCATTTGGGCCTTACATGGCAATATGAGTTCAATCAAATTTGGCACAAAGGCTGGACAGGCTGTTTGGCTAGAAGGCAAGCAAACAAACAGTGTGGGAGAAAAACGATGACGAACACCAACGAACAAAATTAAATTAGAAAATCGATTTATTATTACCCTCATGTAAATCGTCCATTTTATTACTGCAATGTTTTTATACATCGTTTGGCGTTAACACAAAATTGAGCTCACCCCTCCCGCCATGGCATACCATACGGCGATGGGTGGCAGTGTTGGTGAGGGCTTAAGGGAGCTCATGGGTATGATAAGGTCAATAAAAGTCAATACTAATGGCTACAGCAGTGCCAGTATGTGTTTGCCTGCTGTTGACTGTGCAGAATTTTAAATTTTAACAAAAATTATTTTTTTTTTTTTACTTTTTGGATACATCGTTGTGTTTGCACTTCTGTTGATTTGGGCTATGCATTCGTTGAACTGTTGAACAGGGCTAAATGTTGATTGAGACATCTATGCAAGCAGTGAGATACACTGAGAGAAAATTTTAAAGCAGCTAGAAAATAATGAATGATTTGGAAGGAGGAATTATGATAAAGGAAGACAAATTTCAATCGTTAAATTTATAAAAAAAAGATATTTTAAACATTAGGTCGAAGGGTTAGCCGAACTGTCAATGGACTGTCATCAGTATACTCCGATGTCCTTGCGGATTTTACTCCAGTTTGTGACCATGCAGGCTGGTATCGGAGCCGTTGCAGACTAATAGCCTTCGGGGATCAAGGCTCATTTGAAATGTATCGTTGTGCTATAAAAAAAAAGATTGGCGAAATCTGGCCAGATGCAGCACTAGATTTAGTCAAGAAGGAAGATATTCCTTCTCGACCAACGGCACATGCTTGGATACCAAGGATTCCCTCTGACCCTGAATCGATACTTGGAAGACTAAGGGAATGTTATCTCAATCTTTCAGAGATATCCCAGGGAATTCTAAAGCAGACGAGCTTGGGGGACTAGGAACTACCCCAAAACATTCCAGGGAAACTGGAATCTGTGGGTATGTCTCTAGCGACATGTAAGCTAAGTTTTCAGCACCAGGTCATGGTCACAAAGAGGGGGCTGTGAGCATTCCAAAACTATGGGGATTCGAACCAAGGCGTTCAGCGTCATAGGCGGACACGCTAACCTCTGCGCTACGGTGGACTCCTGGGTCACAGAGATATCCCAGGGAATTCTAAAGCAGACGAGCTTGCGGGACTAGGAACTACTCCAAAACATTCCAGGGAAACTGGAATCTGTGGGTATGCCTCTAGCGACATGTAAGCTAAGTTTTAAGGACCAGGTGATGGTCACAAAGGGGGGGCTGTGAGCATTTCAAAACTATGTGACCTAATCTAGACTTGAAAAGGTCTACCGCTTTGATGTCATTGGCTAGAACAGACGTATCAGTCATTGTGTCCGACATGACAGATCACTGTCTAATCAGGCTGACAGACTGAATGTTGTCAGCAAAGACTTTTGCAGAAGCCATGAGGACATCGAGGCCACCGTAGAGTAGCATGTCCACCTACTACGCTGAGTGCCTGGGTTCGAATCCTGGTGAGACCACCAAAAAAAATTTTTTTCAGCGTTGGTTTTCCCCTCCTAATGCTGATAACATTTGTGAGGTACTATGCCATGTATTGGGTTGCCCAAAAAGTAATTGCGGATTTTACATATAGTCGGCGTTAACAAATTTTTTCACAGCTTGTGACTCTGTAATTGCATTCTTTCTTCTGTCAGTTATCAGCTGTAACTTTTAGCTTGCTTTAGAAAAAAGTGTAAAAAAATATATTTGATTAAAGTTCATTCTAAGTTTTATTAAAAATGCACTTACTTTCTTTTAAAAAATCCGCAATTACTTTTTGGGCAACCCAATTAAACTTCTCTCCAAAGAGGTGTCGCACTGCGGTATGCCGTTCAGTCTCGGCTATAAAAAGGAGGCTATCATAGCGCAGAGGTTAGCATGTTCGCCTATGACGCTGAACGCCTGGGTTCGAATCCTGGCGAGACCATCAAAAAAAAATTTTTTTCAGCGGTGGTTTTCCCCTCCTATTGCTGGCAACATTTGTGAGGTACAATGCCATGTAAAACTTCTCTCCAAAGACGTGTAGCACTGCGGCACGCCGTTCGGACTCGGCCATAAAAAGGAGGTCCCTTATCATTGAGCTTAAACTTGTAGCGGACTGCGCTCATTGATAGGTGAGAAATTTGCCCCTGTTCCTTAGTGGAATGTTCAGGGGCAAAATTTGCATTTGCATGAGGACATCGAAGAAGAAGAGACTATAGAACACCTTCTGCGTGGGCAGAAGTCACTAGCAGTTAGAAGGAGTTCCACTTCTCATTTCTCTGAGAACCTCTCTGATTTAGCGGATTTGAACTTTCGCAGGTTATTGGGCTTTTTAAAGCGATCTGGATGGTTCAACTGTAGGAACTAAAAGACATCTTCCTTCTTCTGTTCCTGTGATATCACAATGGACGAAAACGTCAAAGTGAGTCTGATGGCAGATTGCCACTTCAACCTCAGCTACTCTTGCCGCACTGCAGTTTCTGGAATTTCATCCCTTCATCATTATTAAAGAAAAAAAAAAAGTAAAAAGGCGTTAAGTTCGGCCGGGCCGAACTTTGAATACCCACCACCTCGGGTATATATGCGAACCACCTTTCGTCAAACTCCATTGAAAAATGCATACCTTATGCCCCATAACAGCTATATAGACATATCATCCGATTTAGACCAAATGCTTATAAGTGCAAGTCATTGTTCAACCGAGAGATCGGTCTATATGGCAGCTATATCCAAATCTGGACCGATCTGAGGCAAACTGAAGACAAATATCGAAGGGCCCAACATAACTCACTGTCCCAAATTTCGGCGACATTGGACAATAAATGCGCTTTTTATGGGCCCAAAACCTTAAATCGAGAGTTCGGTCTATATGGCAGCTATATCCAAATCTGAACCGATCAGGGCCAAATAGATTAAAGGTGTCAAAGGGCCTAAGGCAACTCACTGTCCCAAATTTCAGCAAAATCGGATAATAAATGTGGCTTTTATGGGCCCAAGACCCTAAATCGGAGGACCGGTATATATGGCAGCTATATCGAAATCTGAACCGATCTAAACCAAATTGACGAAGGATGTCGAAGGGCTCAACGCAACTCACTGTCTAAAATTTCAGCAAAATTGGATGATAAATGTGGCTTTTATGGGCCTAAGACCATAAATCGGAGGATCGGTCTATATGGCAGCTATATCCAAATCTGAACCGATCTGAGCCATATTGACGGAAGATATGGAAGGGCCTAAGACAATTCACTGTCTTAAATTTCAGCAAAATCGGATAATAAATGTGGCTCACTGTCTTAAATTTCAGCAAAATCGGATAATAAATGTAGCTTTTATGGACCTATGACCCTAAATCGGAGGACCGGTATATATGGCAGCTATATCCAAATCTCGACCGATCGGAGCCAAATTGACGAAGGATGTCGAAGGGCCTAACACAAGTCACTGTCCCAAATTTCAACAAAATCGGATAATAAATGTGGCTTTTATGGGCCTAAGACCCTAAATCGGCGGATCGGTCTATATGGGGGCTATATCAAGATATAGTCCGATATAGCCCATCTTCGAACTTAACCTGCTTATGGACAAAAAAATAATCTGTGTAAAATTTCAGCTCAATATCTCTATTTTTGAAGACTGTAGCGTGATTTCAACAGACAGACGGACAGACGGACACACGGACGGACATGTCTAGATCGTCTTAGATTTTTACGCTGATCAAGAATATATATACTTTATAGGGTCGGAAATGGATATTTCGATGTGTTGCAAACGGAATGACAAAATGAATATACCCCCATCCTTCGGTTGTAGGTATAATAAGGAGATTTTTTCCTTAATAAAATCATTGGCTTATACCTCTATTTGTAACAAAATTAAAACAAAACAAGTAAAAAGGCGTTAAGTTCGGCCGGGCCGAACTTTGGATACCCACCACCTCGGGTATATATGTTAACCACCTTTCATCAAAATTCGGTGAAAATTTCATACCTCATACTCATATACCTCATACCGATCTGAACTATATACGACACGGATGTCGAAAAGCCGAACATAAGTCACTGTGTCAAATTTCAGTGAAATTGGATTATAAATGCGCCTTTTATGGGGCCAAGACTTTAAATCGAGATATCGGTCTACATGGCAGCTATATACAAATCTGGACCGATTTGAGCCAAGTTGCATAAACATGTCGAAGAGCCTAACACTAAGCACTGACCCAAATTTCGGCGAAATCGGACAATAAATGCCTCTTTTATGGGCCCTAAACCTTAAATCCAGAGATCGGTCTATATGCCAGCTATATTCAAATCTGGACCGATCTGGGCAAAATTGAAGAAGGACGTCGAAGAGCCTAACCAAACTCACTGTCTCAAATTTCAGCGAGATCGGACAATAAAAGCGTCTTTTATGGCCCCAAAACCTAAAACTTAGATATCGGTCTATATGGCAGCTATATCCAAATCTGGACCGATCTGCGCGATATTGCAGAAGTATGTCAAGGGGCTTAACTTAACTCACTGTTCCAAATTTCGGCGACATCGGGCAATAAATGAGCATTTTATGGGATCAAAACCATAAATCAAGAAATCGGTCTATATGGCAGCTATATCCAAATTTGAACCGATCTGGACCAAATTGAAGAAATATGTCAAAGGGCCTAACACAACTCACTGTCCCAAATTTCAGCAAAATCGGATAATAAATGTGGCTTTTGTGGGCCTAAGACCCTAAACCGGAGGATCGGTCTATATGGCAGCTATATGCAAATCTGGACCGATCTGGGCCAAATTGGCGAAAGATGTCAAAGGGCCTAACACAACTCACTGTCCCAAATTACAGCGAAATCGGACAATAAATACCCCTTTTATGGGCCTTAGACCCTAAATCTAAGGTTCGGTCTATATGGCAGCTATATCCAAATCTGGACCGATCGGGGCCAAATTGACGAAGGATGTCGAAGGGCCTAACACAACTCACTGTCCCAAATTTCAACAAAATCGGATAATAAATGTGGCTTTTATGGGCCTAAGACCCTAAATCGGCGGATCGGTCTATATGGGGGCTATATCAAGATATAGTCCGATATAGCCCATCTTCGAACTTAACCTGCTTATGGACAAAAAAAGAATCTGTGCAAAATTTCAGCTCAATATCTCTATTTTTAAAGACTGTAGCGTGATTTCGACAGACAGACGGACGGACATGGCTAGATCGTCTTAGATTTTTACGCTGATCAAGAATATATATACTTTATAGGGTCGGAAATGGATATTTCGATGTGTTGCAAACGGAATGACAAAATGAATATACCCCCATCCTTCGGTGGTGGGTATAATAAGGAGATTTTTTCCTTAATAAAATCATTGCCTCCATTTATAATAAAATTTAAAAAAAAAATTCTCTTTAAATATTTTGAGTAAATTTTTGGGTGTGGCTTCATAGGCTCGACGAAACTTATCAATTTTTTTTTTCACCATTTCACCTGTTTTTGTCTTTCAGTGTTCCAATATTCCAATGAAAATTCTACATTTTCATAAATGAATTATAAATGCTGATACGAATGCCCATGTATTCCCAAATTGTTTTGAGAGCAACGAAGTGAGCGCATGGGTTAGAGGGGGTGATATATTGAAATTGTTTTTCTTTGTTTATTAAAATTGCCAAATAAAATCAATTGACATGGCCATAGTACGTACGAGTATCCGTTCGAATGCAACAGAATGAAGCTTCAATGTGTTACCAAGAACAAAGATTAAAATTTATTTTTGATTTAAATTGTCAAGTAACTGGATTGACAACTCCATTATTTGCAAACGATTAAACATTGTGTGGAGAGATGTATTTCAATGTATTTTCTGTTTTTTTTTTACTAAAATCCAAACCAGCCCCATTTAGAAAAACAATAAACATTGAAATATGTATTTTATGAAGTGAACTCAATTGGAAATTGAGAGCTTTAGGTTAGATTTGAAAGTCAAATATACAACACAAAACCAAAAAAAAAAAAACAGCAATTGAAAGCCAAGGAATTAAGTGATACATTGATATCACATCTTTGTGTAACCTACACCACTATGGTGATACAGGCTGAAATCGAGAAGGCAAGTTAACGAAAGTGTTTGCATTTTGTACAATGAAGGTGAACCCACTCAGTATAACTTTTTTAGACAAGATTGACTTAATACCATCAATCTGTCCATCTAAATTTGTCAAATGGCTGTTTGTTCTTTCAACAATTTGTCTGTCGTGTTTTTGTTTTTGTTTGTGTTTTCCAATAGATATGCAAAAAATTGGGGATCCTAGTTGGTCCAGATGCCACAGCCATTACGGAGGGGAAAGTTGGTCCCTGAAAAGGGTAAGAAGCCGCCCTCTTACTCCGCCCTCTTACTCCGCCCTCTTACTCCGCCCTCTTACACCGCCCTCTTACTTCGCCCTCTTACTCCGCCCTCTTACTCCGCCCTCTTACTCCGCCCTCTTACTCCGCCTTCTTACTCCGCCCTCTTACTCCGCCCTCTTACTCCGCCCTCTTACTCCGCCCTCTTACTCCGCCCTCTTACTCCGCCCTCTTACTCCGCCCTCTTACTCCGCCCTCTTACTCCGCCCTCTTACTCCGCCCTCTTACTCCGCCCTCTTACTCCGCCCTCTTACTCCGCCCTATTACTCCGCCCTCTTACTCCGCCCTCTTACTCCGCCCTATTACTCCGCCCTCTTACTCCGCCCTCTTACTCCGCCCTCTTACTCCGCCCTCTTACTCCGCCCTCTTACTCCGCCCTCTTACTCCGCCTTCTTACTCCGCCCTCTTACTCCGCCCTCTTACTCCGCCTTCTTACTCCGCCCTCTTACTCCGCCCTATTACTCCGCCCTCTTACTCCGCCTTCTTACTCCGCCTTCTTACTCCGCCCTCTTACTCCGCCCTCTTACTCCGCCCTCTTACTCCGCCTTCTTACTCCGCCCTCTTACTTCGCCCTCTTACTCCGCCCTCTTACTCCGCCCTCTTACTCCGCCCTCTTACTCCGCCCTCTTACTCCGCCCTCTTACTCCGCCCTCTTACTCCGCCCTCTTACTCCGCCCTCTTACTCCGCCCTCTTACTCCGCCCTCTTACTCCGCCCTCTTACTCCGCCCTCTTACTCCGCCCTCTTACTACGCCCTCTTACTCCGCCCTCTTACTCCGCCCTCTTACTACGCCCTCTTACTCCGCCCTCTTACTCCGCCCTCTTACTCCGGCATGGCAAGGAAGCACAACCGACATAAGATGACTTATATTGTCATCGATATCGGCTGTTCATCCAGTAGAATTCCACCAGATCGTCGGTCCCAGGTGAGGCATTTAGTAAACGAACGGCTTATCGAACATGTGTTGAATTCTGAAGGGGATCCTCCCATACGACTTATGAGCTACGAACTTTGCTGCGCATATCATAACGCTGCGTTTTGCGTCAGCGGAATGTATTGATACCAACAAAAAGCTCGTTGGAAGTATCCACACTCACCTGGGGCGCAAAGCTCAACCTTGTCAGAAAGATGGACATCCCACAGCTCACAAAGGCGACGATCTTCATCAAGGATGTGGACGGCGAAATCACGACGGAACGCATGATGGAAATCCTAAACATGCACAAGTAAAATTGTGCTAAGTTCGGCCGGACCGAATCTTGGGAATCCAGACTTGCAGGGGCTCAAGAAGTCAAAACGGGAGATCGGTTTATATGGGAGTTATATCAGGTTATACATCGATTCGGACCGTATTTGGTACAGATGTTGGAAGTCATACCAAAACACTTCCTGCTCAATTTAAATGAAATCGGACAACAATTGCGGCTTGTAATGACTCAAGAAGTAACATCGGGAGATCGGTTTATATGGGGGCTACATCAGGTTATAGACCGATTTGGACCGTATTTCACACAGTTAATGGAAGTCATTACAAAACACTAACTGTTCAATTTAAATGAAATCGGACAACAATTGCGGCTTCTAAGGACTCAAGAAGTCAAATCGGGAGATCGGTTTATATGGGGGCTATATCAGGTTATAGACCGATATGGACCATGCTAAGCAGAGTTGTTGGAATTCATAACAAAAAACACTACATGCTCAATTTCCACCAAATCGGATCAAAATTGGGGATTGTAAGGGCTCAAAAAGTCAAATCGGGAGATCGGTTTATATGGGAGCTATATCAGGTTATAGATCGATTCGGACCGTACCGCGCACAGCTGTTTAAACTCATGCGAGAACACTTTGTGGAAAATATCTGCCATATTGGACGAAAATTGCTGCTTGTAAGGCGTCAAGAAGTCAAAACTGGAGATCGGTTTATGTGGGAGTTATATCTGGTTATAGACCGATTTGGACCGATATACACCGATGTAAACCTTATTTGACACAGTTGTTGGAAGTTATAACAAACCACCGTATGCTAAATTTCAGCTAAATCGGACAACAATTGCGACTTGTAAGGACTCAAGAAGTAAAAATTCGGGAGATCGGTTTATATGGCGGCTATATCAGGTTATAGAACGATTTAGTCCATACTAAGTAGAATTGTTGGAAGTTACAACAAAACACAACCTTCTCCATTTCAGCCAAATCGGACGAAAATTGCGGATTATAAGGACTCAAGGAGTCAACACGGGAGATCGGTTTATATGGGAGCTATATCAGGTTATTGACCGATTTGGACCGATATAGACCGACTTGAAGCGTATTTGACATAGTTGTTGAAAGCCACAACAGAACACTTTGTGGAAAATTTCAGCCAATTTGGACAACAATTGCGGCTTGTAAGAGTTCAAGAAATAAAATCAGGGATATCGGTTTATATGGGAGTTATATCAGGTTATAGACGGATATAGACCGACTGGAACCGTATTTGACACAGTTGTTGGAAGTCATAACAGAACACTTTGTGGAAAATTTTAGCCAATTTGGACAACAATTGCGGCTTGTAAGAGTTCAGGAAATAAAATCGGGATATCGGTTTATATGGGAGCTATATCAGGTTATAGACGGATATAGACCGACTGGAACCGTATTTGACACAGTTGTTGGAAGTCATAACAGAACACTTTGTGGAAAATTTCAGCCAAATTGGACAACAATTGCGGCTTGTAAGAGTTCAGGAATTATAATCGGGATATCGGGAGATATATCTGATTATAGACCGATTTGGACCGATATAGACCGATTGGAACGATATTTAACACAGTTTTTAGAAATCATAATAGAAAATTGCGTGAAAAATTTCAGCCGAAAATTGAGGCTTTCTGCGGCTCAATAAGTCAATTTGAGAGATCGGTTTATATGGAAGCTATATCAGGTTATAGACCGATATGGACCGATATAGACCGATTGGAACGGTATTTTACACAGTTGTTGGAAGTCATAACACACCAACGCTTGCAAAATTTCAGCCAAATCTGAAAAAAATTCGGCTTCTAGGGGCTCACGAAGACAAATAGGGAGATCGGTTTTTATAAGAGCCATATCTTAATCTGAACCGATATGGCCCATTTGCAATCCCCAAAGACCTAAATCAATATTAAGTATCTGTGCGAATTTTCAAGCGGCTAGCTTTTCGTGATTTCGACAGACGGTCGGACATGGCTAGATCGACTCAGAGCATCGAGACGATCGGGAATATATACACTTTATGGGGTTTTAGACGAATATTTCGAGGTGTTACAAACGGAATGACTAGATTAGTATACCCCCATCCTATGGTGATTGGTATAAAAACCAAGATTTTGTCGTGGAGAACTGGGTTGTTTTTCAAAGGGAGGAGAAGGAGGAAGGAACTCTTCTTGTGGTGAGCATTGTGTCTCCGTGGGCATCTAGTCTCTGTGACAAGTTTGGTTAAGACTAAAGACATCCTCATATTGAGCCATCAGGCGTTGCAGTGGCGGGACACTCAATACCACCTAACGGACAGGGGGCCGACGACGAGACAATCACCGACTCTCTCAATATTGGGAAGACCAGGATAAGCAAAGATCCTTATACTAAAACATCAGGCAGTGAAGCGAGGGAAGCCTAACGAACAGGGATCCGACGACGGCACCATCAACGACTTTCTCGAGATCAGGAAGACGAGGATGGATAAAGATCCTAATGCCGCAACATGAGGCAGTGGAGTAACAGAGAACTTAATGCCGCCTAACGCACAGGGAGCCTACGATGAGAACATAACCTACTCCCATGGGGCTCATTTACTCAAGATTTGAAAGAATAAGATAGGTAAGCATCGGACAGTGTAGAGACGTTAGACTCAATACAGCCTAACGAACAGGGACCCGATGATGGAACCATTACCGACTAACTCAGGATTAGAAGACTAGTAAAGGCAAAGATCCTAATAGTGAAGGGAAACTCAATGCAGCCTAAAGAACAGAGGGCAGACGATGGGAGCATCACCCACTCCCAAAGAAGCCCATCTAATGGAGGACCAATGATTGAGGTAATCCAGATAAACCTCCACCGGAGAGAGATTGCTACACACGCTCTGATGGAGAAACCCAGCAAGGGAAAGATTCATATTGCCTTAAATCAGGAGCCATGGACTATCCGGAACAAAGTTTCTGGACTGAACCAGATCAACTACCAATTTTTCTATGCCAACATAGAAGTATTCGGCCGAGGACCTGCGTTATTTGTCATAAAAATTTTAATTACATATTTTCCCCAGAGTTGTCAACGTCGGATGCATACCTGACATCATTTTATCTGCCTTTGGACTCTCCGACACCGTTACCTACGTCGGAGCTGCAACGGTTGGTGAGGAAAGCAAAACAGACAGGAAATGAGGTACTAATGGGGTGCGATGCGAATTTTCAACACATTTCGGGGGGTAGCACCAACATTAATAAGCGGGGCCAAGTCCTGGCAGAATTCTGGAATACTAACGACCTAATGACACTTAATATTGGTAACACCGCTACCTTTTCTAATAGGATTGGGAATGAGGTCGGTTGAGACTGCCCTGCATGAGGTTGCGCCTAAAATAGAGGAATCCTTCGATGCCAAGACGTACACATTGGCGGTTTGCCAATGCAAACGAGGAGGTGTTTAACAATGTGCGGATCGATACAGTGATCCAATCCAATACCGGATGGACCAGATCCTTAGAGACTGAATAAACCATATGCTAAGAAACAGGTGGATAAATTGCGGTTCCCATGACATAAATATAAGAGAGAAAGTTGAACAGGGCACCCCACAGGGGGCATATTCACTACTTTGGGTGGCCACCATTAATAACCTATTACGTATGCTGACTGAGGAGGGTTTTGTATCCATCTGCTATACAAACGATGTGATAATATTTACTTCTTAGGGATAAGGATCCAAACCAGCTATGCAAAGGGGCCGAATGGTTCCTGAATCCGAGGACAGTCCAATGGCTCCACAATAGCGTGATTAGACCAACGTTTACTTACGCCTCAATAGTTTGTTGGACTGCTATGGAAAAAAAGTGCATCTTAAGAACCATACAACAGGTTCAGAGAACATGTTGTCTTGGCATAGGCGGATCGATGAGGACCACTGGAAACTATTCTAGATATCCGATTCCTTGTCATACAGATTAAGTGTGAGGCAGCCACTGCGGCTATGAGACTAAAGGCGATGAGAGAATGGATAGAGGATAGGATCAGCTCATGCCATGGCGGTATAATCGAGGTGACGATAGGAAAACTGAAAGGAATGGAAGAGGTGTCCGATCGGATAACAGAGACGACAGTTGAGGTCGAGTGCGAGCCACTGCCGTCAGCGGCACTGACTTGGGTTGACGGAACCCTAGTATTTGCCATCTAGAAGATTATGTTACACAGATGGATCAAAGCTAGAGGACAGAGTCTACCTATGGGTCTACATTGAGAACCCAGGGACTGAGATCTGTTTTCGACTGAGCGACCATAATACAATTCTACAGGCAGATATCACTAAATGTATGAGGTGGTGTGGTTTTCACGCGAGGACGTCGGACAGTAAAATTGCTATAAGGGCAATAACAATCAGGACGGTGAGTTCACGAACAGTCTTGCAATGTGAGAAGGAAATTAACGCCTTCTCTGAGGATGCACAATCCGCATCGTTTGGGTGCTGGGCTATAACGGAGTAAGGGGGAATGAAAGGGCAGACGATTTAGCAGTGAAGGCCGGAGGACTGCCGTCAATAAACTATCGGGTCGTCGCAGTCCGCAGTTTAAAGGCGTGGACACAAGCGGTAGGATGGTGAAAATCTTATGGCTTGATCCGGATCGTAAGACGAGGCGAGTGAGAAGAAGGAGGTCAGTATAGCTTTTGCGATCATAACGGGGCATATGGGACTACGAGCTGCCATATGAACCGATTTCAGATCTTGACTTTGACTGATATAGGGCGCAGTTTTTATTCGATTTGGTTGCAATTTCGCATGAGGTTTTGTGTTTTGACTTTTAGTAACTCTGCCAAGGTTGGTTCAAAATCATGGTTCATGACCTGGTATAACCTCCATATCAACCGTTCTTGGGTCTTGAATTCTTGATCCTCTAGAGTGCGTAATTCTTATTCTATTTGGCTGGAAATTTTTTACATGTCGTTTTGGTGTGACTTCCAACAACTGTGCCATATATGGTCTAAAGTAGTCCATTAGACTTTTATGGGCTTCTTGAGTGCGCAACTCTTATCCGATATAGTTGAAATTTTGCATATGTCGTTTAGTATGACTTGTTCCAAGTAGCGTCTAAATCGGTTGTTAACCTGATATAGCTGCTATATAAACCGATCTTGGGTCTTGACTTCTTGAGCCTATAGAGGGCGCAATTCTTATCCGATTTTTCCGAAATTTAACATAAAGTGTTTTGTTTTGACTTCCAATGACTGGGCCAAGTATTGTTTATCTCAGTTCATATCCTGACATAACCGCCATATAAACCGTTAAATAAACTGTTCCAAGTATGGTCTAAATCGATATATAACCTGATATGGCTGGCATATAAACCGATCTCCCACTTGGACTTTTTGATCATCCTCCGGAGGGCGCCATTATTACTCGATTTGTCTGAAATTGATTGTCTGTCTGGCCGTTTTTTATTTTGTTTATCTGTTTTTATACCCACCACCGAAGGATGGGGGTATATTCATTTTGTCATTCCGTTTGCAACACATCGAAATATCCATTTCCGACCCTATAAAGTATATATATTCTTGATCAGCGTGAAAATCTAAGACGATCTAGACATGTCCGTCCGTCTGTCCGTCTGTCTGTTGAAATCACGCTACAGCCTTTAAAAATAGAGATATTGAGCTGAAATTTTGCACAGATTCTTTTTTTGTCCATAAGCAGGTTAAGTTCGAAGATGGGCTATATCGGACTATATCTTGATATAGCCCCCATATAGACCGATCCTCCGATTTAGGGTCTTAGGCCCATAAAAGCCACATTTATTATCCGATTTTGCTGAAATTTTGGACAGTGAGTTGTGTTAGGCCTTTGGACTTCCTCTGTTAATTTGGCCTAGATCGGTTAAGATTTGGATATAGCTGCCATATAGACCGATCCTCCGATTTGGGGTCTAAGGCCCATAAAAGCCACATTTATTATTCGATTTTGCTGAAATTTTGGACAGTGAGTTGTGTTAGGCTTCTCGACTTCCTCTGTTAATTTGGCCCAGATCGGTTCAGATTTGGATATAGCTGCCATATAGACCGATCCTCCGGTTTAGGATCTTAGGCCCACAAAAGCCACATTTATTATCCGATTTTGCTGAAATTCGGGACAATGAATTGTGTAAGGCCCATCGACATCCTACGTTAATTTGGCTCAGATCGGTTCAGATTTGGATATAGCTGCCATATAGACCGATCCTCCGATTTATGGTGTTAGGTCCATAAAAGCCACATTTATTGTCCGATTTTGCTGAAATTTTGGACAGTGAGTTGTGTTAGGCCCTTCGACATCTTTCTTCAATTTGATCCAGATCGGTTCAGATTTGAATATAGCTGCCATATAGACCGATTTCTTGACTTATGGTTTTGGGCCCATAAAATGCTCATTTATTGTCCGATGTCGCCGAAATTTAGGACAGTGAGTTAAGTTAAGCCCCTTGACATACTTCTGCATTATCGCACAGATCGGTCCAGAGTTGGATATAGCTGCCATATAGACCGATATCTAGATTTTAGGTTTTGGGGCCATAAAAGACGCATTTATCGTCTGATGTCGCTGAAATTTGAGACAGTGAGTTTGGTTATGCTCTTCGACGTCCTTCTTCAATTTGGTCCAGATCGGTCCAGATTTCAATATAGCTGTCATATAGACCGATCTCTCGATCTAAGGTTTTGGGCCCATAAAAGAGTCATTTATTGTCCGAAATTTGGGACAGTGCTTTGTGTTACGCTCTTCGACACTTTTATGCAACTTGACCCAAATCGGTCCAGATTTGGATATAGCTACCATGTAGACCGATATCTCGATTTAAAGTCTTGGCCCCATAAAAGGCGCATTTATAATCCGATTTCACTGAAATTTGACACAGTGACTTATGTTAGGCTTTTCGACATCCGTGTCGAATATGGTTCAGATCAGTTTATTTTAAGATATTGCTAGTGTACTTATTAATATTTGGTCCAAATCGGAACATAATTTGATATAACTGATATGGGACATAAGGTATGAAATTTTCACCGAAATTTGATAAAAGGAGGTTTACATATACACCCAAGGTGGTGGGTATCCAAAGTTCGGCCCGGCCGAACTTAACGCCTTTTTACTTGTTTTTCTATCTGTCTGTCCGTAAGTGCTGTTTGTCCATCCTCCTTGCTGTTTGTCTG